>NC_056726.1:1741195170-1741290170 GCF_019279795.1 Protopterus annectens | reverse complement strand
GTATGTTGTCAATTGAATTTGTCTGGCATGAGGTAAGCCATCTGGGCAGCTGTATTCAAGCTTGCACCCAGGAATGTAATTATTTGAGAGGGTACCAGTTGTGATTTCTTTTCGTTTATGGTGTACCCTAGGCATGCTAGAAGCCTTTTTACAAATGCCAGATGCGGAAGTGGTGCGTCCTTGTCCTTTGCCTGAATGACACAATCATCCAGATATGGATAAAATTGAATGTTTGTCTGCAAAATGCAATTACTGATGCCAGGCACTTTGTGAAGACCATGGGCACAGTAGATAAGACAAAGGGCAGTGCAGAGAACTGGTAATGCAAATAGCCTACTTTGAAGCGGAGGTATCCTCTGCAAGATTCCCTGATTGGGATATGCAGGTATGCCTCAGAGTTACCAACCAGGCATTCTTGCCTAACACAGACAGTAGCTGTTGTAAAGTCAGCATTTTGAATTTTGGAATGTCCAGGAAAAGTATTTAGAATGGATAAGTCCAGAATTGGACGCCATGATTTGTCTTTTCTGGGTACCTTGTCCTTTTTCCTTTTCTTGCACTGGTTGAATAGCCCCCATATCCATGAGGGACATGACTTCTTTCTGGGCCTCTGCCCACTGATTTGGTGGCAGATCTGGCCATCCGTTTGGAATTGGCAACATGTGGAAATGAAATCTGTACCCCTGGGATACTATATTTAAGACCCACTTGTCCTGGGTAATTAGATGCCAATTTTGAGCATGGAGTGCTAGCTTTCCCCCCAAAGGGGCTGCCAAAAGATAAGTGCTTGGAGATGGCAGAGGAAAGTCATTGAGTCTGTTTACTGTAGGGCGGTGCTTTTCTACCTCCTGATTTGGAGGTGGAGGCACCCCATTGTTTTGACCTGCAAGATCCTTGTGACTGAAACCTGGAGCATCTGGGTTTGGCCTGAGTGGCTCTGTTGGACACTGGAAAGGACCATTTCTTAGTAGGCCAGTGCCTACTGAACCTGGGTGGCTGCACTTGCAAGAAATCTTTTACAGTTTGCATAGATTTAGCTTCGTCTTCCATCTTTTTTAAAACCTCTTCGCCTTATTACCAGACTGTCCCGCTGTAAAGGAGCATCCAACAATTTAGCTTTAACATGATCAGGCAGATTTTGCTTCTTGAGCCAAGTATGCCTTATCGCAGATCCAGTTACGGCGGCCCTGCAAGAGGCCTCCAAAGAATACAAACCACACTGCAAAGTATGCTTGCCAACCTGTTCTGCTGAATGCAATAAATCCTGTAACTCTATTTTCCACACAATCAGAAATCAACATAATTTTCTGTTTCAGTAAGTCCATAACATGCTGTTGATATTTAAGCATATGAAACTGGCAGTTTAAAGCCCTGACTGCAAAGGTTGCAGAAGTATAAACCTTCTTACCCCATCTATCCAGCGCCCTGGAGTCTCTATCTGAAGGGGTAGGATTTTTGGCTGTAGAAGCCTCAACACCCTTGGGACCCTGAGAAATAGTTTCAGGGTCAGCAGCAGGATTTTTGAAAAGAAATTTGTGGGAGTCAGGAACCCTGTAATATCTGTCTGGCTTACTAGGAGCCGGAGGCAGGGAATCAGGAGCCATGCTCGATTCTGAGAAAACATCAACAATGTCTAATACAGGAGGGTATACCCAAAGGCCAATGCCGAGGAAGAAGAAAATACCCAAGCCTCTTTTTGGATTCTGAGAAGTCCTGACTCTCCTAATGAAAATGTTCCCTTAAAGTATGCAAAATCTCTCCAAAAGAGTAATCCTCAGGGGGATAAGCAGAAGAGATGGATTCCTCTGCATCAGAGTCCTCATAAGGTGAGAGAGAAAATTCCTGATCAGAAGACGAATCAGAAGAAATGGAAACCTGATCTGAAAATTCATAATCAGTGCCTTGCCTAGGCCTCTTAGCAGGGGGGGGGGGGGGTTTGGGAACCCCTAAACAAGGTAATTAAATCCTCCGCCACTTTGATAATTTGTTTTTTAGACATGGGGGCCTGAGCACGTGGGCTCATGCGTTGGTTTTTTAGTCACAGAAGTAGGTTTTGGCCTTGTTTTTGATGATGACATCTGTTTAATATACAAATGTTGAGGCCTGAAAACCCCCCTCAGAAGCCGGTGCCTGCTCAGTGGCTCCGGATCCATCCAAGGGAGATACATCCGCGGGTTCAATACTTGCAGAATCTCACAGCATACCGGACTCCGAATGGGTCTCGGTATAGGCCTGCGACTCAAAAGTAGCGGGCATCAGGGGCTGCGAAAGAGCCTCACTGAGTACCGGCGAACGGCTTAGGAGAAGCTTCGTCGGTTTTGGACCTAAACAGTCTGTCTCGTCTTTTTCCTTGCGTTTTTTTGTGAATTCCGGTAGTCGGATTGTTAACCGACATTTCAGGATAGTTAAATCTTGAACCAAAGTATTTAGAAGCAAAAATATACAGACGTTTAATAGTGCGTTGGTTATATTTAGCACAAGCCCGACAGCAAGGCACGTGATGAGGGCCTAGGCAAGGAATACAGTACAAATGAAAACCCTTATGAGGTATTTGCTTCCCACAAGTAATACAATTATTAACTTTTACTGACATTGGTAAGGAGCAAGAAAAAGTTTCCGCAATGGGTTACTTAGCTTTAGTTTGAAGACTTCGGTTCTGAAACTCGAAAATGAAAATTTCAGGAGTCGGCCGACTGGCACTTGCAAACTGCTTCGGGCACTGCACGGCCAGAAAGACTAATTAAAATGGCGTCTGCTGCATGTTTTATACCCCTGATGACCTGACGTCATGAAAGAGACCACCGCAACTGACTCAGGACACAAGACTTTGTTATTCAGGCCGACTGAGGGAAACCTGCCAGCAGATAACCCAAACGTAATGACTGCAACAGTGAAACATGAAGATCTGCTTGAGCAGTGGATGAGAGAAGAGGGGAGGTTCTGTGTTATGAGCTGAAATGGCTGAGCCATGAATTTTGATGGAGAAAGACAGGCACTTGTGAAGCATCTCAGTTAAATACTGTAAAATCTGAGGTAAATTGGGCACTGCTGTGCTCATCCTTTGAGACTGGTTCCAGGCACAGAATCTTTTCCGTTTTTCAGCATAAGATTTTCTAGTACTAGACCTCCTTGCTTCTAAAATATCCATCACTGGTTTACTGAGGGATGGTAAAGGAGAGATTAGGTAATTAGCCAGGCTGCCAAATCAGTGTTTGAAGCCGAGGGTGCAGAATCTGGTTCTCCTGCGGAGACAATAGGGTAAGAGTCTGAGCCAGGTGCCATGGGGGCAACAGTGACATTGAGCAAGAAGGGGTACCACTGTTGGCGTGGCCAGTCCGGTGCAATCAAAATCGTCCTTGGTTTGTCTTGTTTGATCTTTAGTAGTACTTTGGACAGCAGGGGCAGAGCGGGAAAGGCATAAACTGATTGGATGCTCTGTCCTTCAGCTGGAAAAACCTCTTTCCAAGCTTGTTTGTGGGGAGTCCTTGTGCAAAATTTGTCCAATTGATAGTTCTGGGGGGAGGCAAACAGGTCTATATCTGGGCTCCCGCATTTGCTTGTCAACATGTTAAAAATCCTTGGTTCCAGTTTCCACTCGTGTGGGTCCATGAGGTTTCTGCTTAGTTTGTCTACCAGTGTGTTTAGTTTTCCTGGCAGGAACTTGGCTTGTAGATGAGCTTGGTATCTCAGGCCTGTGTTCCACAATGTCATGGCTAGTCTGCAAAGAGGGTAAGAATGTGTGCCCCCTTACTTATGTAACAAAACAATGGTGTTGCCCGTCTTTACCATTAATTGTCCTGAAAGAATGTGGTCCTTGAAGGCGGTCAGAGAACTCTGTAAAGCTAACATTTCTTTTTGAATGATATGCAGGTGAATTTGCCCTGGGTTCCATTTGCCTTGAATGCACTTCTCTGCTAGGTGAGCCCCCCCCCCCCATACATAGTCTGATGCGTCTGTTAAGGTTGGGCGGCAGTGGATAGTGTGAATGGTAGTCCCTTGTTTTGCCAACCAAAGGAACTCCAGGCATAGGCAAGGTACGACAGGAATCATTGCTTCTAGATCCTCAGAGTGTTGACACCATAGGCTTTTTAGATACCACTGTAGTAGCTGAAGACTTCGGTTCTGAAAATCGAAAATGAAAATTTCAGGAGTCTGCCAACCGGCACTTGTGAACTGCTTTGGGCATGGAAAAAGGGACAGCAACCGACGCAGGACCCAAGACTTTGTTAATCAGGCTGACAGAGAGCAACCTGCCAGCAGATTACCCAAATGTAATGACTGCAACAGTGAAACACGAAGAACATCTTGAAGGCAAGCAGGCAGAGAAGGCGTCCCTGGAAGGAGGAATGCCAGTGGTTTCCAGGTGTGTGACCTAGTGTCCTACTGTAGTATGGAGAGCACGTAAAGTAATGTGAATTGGGAGTATTGGTGGGTGGGAAGGAATACTGCACCATGGAAGAGAAGGACATCTATGGTTATGGTAAGACTTTACACAACTAATCTATGTCATATTCCTATGTTGCAGTATTCTAATTGTGGGAGTGTACCACAGCTTATGAGGATGAGAGGGTGGTTGTTGAGGATTCTACTAATCCCTGCAGGATTGCCCTGGCGAATACTGTCCAAGCTTTGGAAACTTGGTCAAGTTTGTAATGTTTGCTGAAAGTGTGGAAAGTGGCCCATGTGGCTGCTTCCATAATGGATGTCATGTCCAGACCTTTCATGAAAGCCCTGCAAGCAGTCACAGCTCTAGTGGAATGGGCCTTTACTCCCACTGGGGGTTCTTTTCCATGGTGGGAGTAACAGAAGCAAATAGTTTTCCTGATCCAGCATGTGATGGTTTGTTTAAAGACTGCCTTGCCCAGAGCTATGGGGTGAAAGGAGACAAAGAGCTGGGTCGTTTTCCTAATGGTTTTGGTTTTGTCTGGGGAGAAAGTACAGTTGTGTACACTTACCATAAATGTAGATGTTAGAGTGTTTTCATTGTTGCAGTCATTACATTTGGGTTATCCTGCTGGCAGGTTGCCCTAAGTCGGTATGAATTCAGAAGTCTTGGGTCCTGCGTCGGTTGCTGTCGCTTCTTCCCTGACGTCAGGTCATCAGGAGTATAAAAGATGCAGCAGACGCCATTTTCTTCAGTTTTTCTTGCCCCAGATGTCAGGTGCCCCCCAAATGGGTAGGCTAACAATATGTAAATAAAACATACATGCACCAAAATAAGCTTTACCTTCATCTATAAGCAAATACACCACATAGGTTGTAAAGATTAGAGAAGTAAAAATAAGCTCCAGCAAAAATAAGGGGGATGGCGGGAGGGTAACCCGGACTGCAACAGTGAATACACTCGAACACCTACATTTATGGTAAGTGTACACAACTGTACTTATGTTCTTCGTGTTTCACTGTTGCAGTCATTACATTTGGGTTGAGTCCCAAAGCTATGGTTGGGGGGCTGGAGCTAAACAGCATTAGAAGGGGCTATGAGGCCCTGCAGAACTGTGCAGTGTTTTGGAAAAGTATGCACTGAACTCCAAGTAGCAGCCTCTAAAATGTCTTTGGTTGGTACTCCCCTGAGAAAGGCTGCAGACGTGGCTGCAGCTCTGGTTGAATGTGGCCTAATGCCCTTAGGCACTGGTTTGCCATGCTTTGAGTAGCAGAAACGAATGCAGTGACCTATCCACTTTGAAATAGTCTGCTTGAAGATGGCCTTTCCTTGTGATGCTGCGGCATATGCCACTAGTAATTGTTCTGTCTTTCTGAAAACTTTAGTTTTGTCCAAGTAGAATCTAAGTTGTCTGCGTACATCCAAAGAATGCAGAATTTTCTCCCCCTTGTTCTGTGGATTTGGATAAAAAGTTGGCAAATGAATAGTTTGGTTAAGGGCTACACTGGATACCACCTTAGCCATAAATGTAGGGTTTGTTCTCAGAGACCCTGTCTGGATAAAAAATGATAAAGGGTTCCACAGCCATGAGAGCCTGTAGCTCTGAAACTAGTCTTGCATAAGTTATTGCTAGGAGCAGAGCTGTTTTCCAATATAAGAACTTTATATCCGCAGTAGCAGCTGGCTCAAAAGGAGGTAAGTTGAGTTTTTCCAAGACATAATTGAGGTCCCGTGCAGGTATTTACATTCTCCTTGGAGGCGTTAAGTTTTTGGCTCCTCTGAGGTACTGCCTTAATAAAGGATGAGAAAAGAGTGGTGGCTCTGTATTGTAATGAGCTGAAATGGCAGAGGCATGGATTTTAATTGATGAAAAAGACAGGCCTTTGTCCAGCATCTCAGTTAAGTATTGCAAAATCTGAGGAATATTTGGGACAGCTGTATCAGTTCCTTGAGCTTGGTTCCAAGCAAAAATCTCTTCCATTTCCCAGCATAGGATTTTCTAGTACTAGGCCTTCTGGCTTCTAAAATGACATCCATCACAGCATTACTGAGAGGTGTGGTTTGTATGGCTACATTATCTGCCATGCTGCCAGGTTTAGGGTCCTGAGTTGGCTGGTTTTGCTGGGACAGATGAGGTATTTGAAGTAAGGTCCAGGCTGGGCACTGGGAAAAGTTCCTTAAGCTCAGATACCAGTACTGGCGTAGCCAGTCTGGGGCAATCAGAATCATTTTTGGTTTCTCCTGCCTGACCTTTAGGAATACCTTGGGGAGGAGAGGCAGAGGGGGAAGGCATATACTGATATGTTTGTCCAGCTGAAAGATAAGGCGTCCACTTTCCAAGCTTGTCTGTGATAAGTACTTGTGCAGAATATTTTTAGTCAATTGTTGTGAGGGGAGGCAAATAGGTCTATGTCCGGGCGTCTTCATTTCTTTGTTATCACGCTGAAGACTTCTGGATCCAGATGCTACTCGTGGGGCTCCATGAGGTTTCTGCTTAGTTCGCCTGCCAGAGTATTTTCCTTTCCTGGCAGGAATTGTGCCTGCAGATGAACTTGGTAAGTCACTGCTGTGTCCCACAAAGCCACGGCTAGTCTGCAAAGGGGGTAAAAATGAGTGCCCCCCTGCTTATTTATGTACCACATGACCGTGGTGTCTGTCTTTATCAGTAGTTGTCCCGGATGAAGTAGGTCTTTGAAGGCTGTCAGGGCATTTTGAAGAGCTAGCATCAATTTGTTTGTTATGTAGATGCTTTTGGTTTGTGGACCAGGTGCCCTGAATGCCTCCCTGCCATGTGTGCCCCCCAAGCATAATCTGATGCATCCGTCGTTAGGCTCAGCCTGGGTGGGGGTACTGAGAATGGCCGTCCCTTGTTTTGGAGACCAGCCTTTGCCCACCATCGAAACTACTGTTGCAGACAGGGAATGAGAGTAATCATTGTTTCCAGGCTGTGGCAATGTGTCCAGACACTTTTTAGGTACCATTGAATTTTCCTCATATGCAGCCTTGCATATGGAATTAGTAAGATGCAGGATGCCATGAAGCTCAAAGCCTGCAGAATTTTTCTTGCCGATAACAGGGCCTTTGTTGCCATTTCCTTGAAATAGGTAGTCAGTTGCCTTTGTCTGGAGTGAGATAAGCCATCTGGGCCGTTGTATTAAAGCTTGCACACAGGAATATTATCTCTTGAGAGGGTACTAGTTTTGATTTATTTTTGTTGACTGTGTACCGTAGGCATGTTAAAAGTCTTTGCACAAACATCAGATGCTGTAGTAGAATGTCCTTGTTCTCTGCTTGTATGAGGCAGTCGTCCAAGTAAGGATATATTTGTATTCCTCTGTCTGCAGTAAGCAATTATGGGTGCCAAGCACTTTGTGAAGACCCTGGGCGCAGTAGACAAGCCAAGGGGCAGTGCAGAGAAGTGGTAATGCTTTGAGCCAGCATTGAATCTGAGGTATTGTCTACATGATTGTCTGATTGGGACATGCAGGTATGCCTCTTTTAGGTCTAAAGTCACAAGCCAAGCCTTGCTGCTCAGCCTGGGCAGAAGCTGCTGCAAGGTCAACATCTTGAATTTGGTATATCTAGTAAAGTGTTTAGAACAGACAAGTCCAGTTTTGGTCTCCATGCTTTGTCCTTTCTGGGTACCAAAAACAGTCTCGAGTAAAATCCTTGTCCCTGCTCTTGCTATGGCACTTGTTGAATAACTCTCATGTCCAGGAGAGCTGCAACTTGTTTTTGAGCCTCTGCCCATTGATTTTTTGGCAGGTCTGGCCATCCGTTTGCCCTTGGCAGGGCATGGAAGTGAAACTTGTAGCCTTGTGACACTATATCTAGAACCCATTTGTCCTGGGTTATAATATGCCAAATTTGAGAAAAAAGTGCTAGTTTTCCCCCTAAGAGTGCTGCCAGAAATTAAGTGCTTGGTGCAGGCAGGGGGAAGTCATTGGGACCGTTTCCTGTATGGTTGTGATTGGTCTTCTCCACCTTTGGAGGTAAAAGCACCCCATTGCTTAGACCTGTAGGAACCTTGCGGCTGTGATCTGCCTCTAGGGAGTCTGGATCTGCCCCTTTGAGGTCTGTCTGAGACTGGAAAGGACCAATTCGTTGTAGGCCAGTGTCTGCTAAATCTAGGTGGCTGTACCTGTAAGACATCCTTGACCGTTTGCATAGATTTAGCTTTGTCCTCCGTTTTCTTTAACACCTCTTCTGCCTTAATACCACACAAGGTATCATGTTGTAATGGAGCATCTAACAATTTTGCTTTAACATAATCAGGCAGATTTTGTTCCTTTAACCAAGCATGCCTCCTAATGACAGAACCCGTTACAGCGGCCCTGCAGGAGGCCTCCAGAGAATCAAAACCACATTGTAAAGTATGTTTTCCAACTTGCTCAGCTGCATGCAATAAATCCTGCATTTCTTTGTTTTATGCACATTCAGAATTTACCATAATTTTCTGTTCAAGCAGTGACATGATATATTGCGGATATTTGAGCATATGAAACTGGCAATTTAAGGCCCTTATACCTAAGGTAGCAGATGTGTAAACCGTTTTTCCCCACCTATCCAGTGCCCTAGAATCCCTGTCAGAGTGGGTAGGATTTTTTTGCAGTGGAAGCCTTGACCCCTTTGGGACCCTGAGAAATAGTTTCTGGGTCTGCAGTAGGGTTTTCGAAAAGGAATTTATGAGAGTCAGGGACCCTGTAGTATCTGTCCGGCTTAACAGGAGCTGGAGGTAAGGAGTCAGGGGTCAGACTAGACTCTGAGAACACATCATCTACAATGTCTAACGCAGGTGGAACAGCTACAGACCTGTGTTGAGGTAGTAAAAGGAAGTCTCTGAGCCTCCTCTTGGATTCTGAAAAATCTTGGCTCTCCCAGTGGAAGTGCTCCCTCATGGTATGCAAGGTTTCCCCAAAAGAGTAGTCCTCAGGAGGAGAAGCTGAAGGAACTGATTCTTCAGCATCAGAATCCTCATGGGGGGGAAGAGAATATTCCTGATCGGAAGCTAATCAGAAGAAATGGAAACCTGGTCTGAAGATTCATAGTCTGTCTCTTGCCTAGGCCTCTTATCAGGAGGGGGATGGGAACCCCTGATCAAGGTAGTCAAGTCTTCGGCCATTTTGAGCATCCGTTTTTTGGGCATAGAGGCCTGTCCATGTGGTTGGTGAACTTGTTTCTTTGCCTTTAAAGGTGTTTTAGTCTGCCTTTGAAGTCGGTTTAATATACAACTGTTTAGGTCTGAATACACCCTCAGAAGCAGATGCCTGCTCAGCGGCTCCGGACCCATCTGAGGGAATACTTTGAGGCTCTAATACCTTGAGTTTCCAGCAGCCTGGCCGACACCACGTGGGAGTCCGTAGCGGCCTGTGACTCTAAAGTAGCGGGCGTCAGAGGCTGCGAAAGTACCTCACTGAGAACCGGCGACTTAAGGGAAGCTTTGTCAGTTTTGGACCTCAGTTGCCTGTCGTTTTCTTTGCGTTTTTTGTGAACTCTGGTAGTCGGATGGCTGTCCGACGACATTGTATAATTAAATCTTCACCCAAAATAGCTTAATGCAAAATCGTACTGACACTTGGTGCGTTGGTTAAATCTAGCACAAAACCGACAAATAGAAACGTCGTGGTCAGGGCCCAGGCAAGGAATACAGTAAGAATGAAAGTCCTTATGAGGTATTTGCTTCCCACAAGAAATACAATTAACTTTTTCTGACATCGGACTGGAGCAAGAAAAAAGTTTCCCCAACGGGGTACTTGGCTTTTAATGAAGACTTCGGATCTGAAACACGAACACGAAAATCTCAGCAGTCGGCCGACCGGCACTTGTGAACTGCTTTGGCTTCGGGCACCGCGCGGCAAGAAAGACTTTAGAAAATGGTGTCGGCTACATCTTTTATATCCCTGATGACCTGACGTCAGGGAAGAAGTGACAGCAACTGACGCAGGACCCAAGACTTTGGAATTCAGGCTGACTGAGGGCAACCTGCCAGCAGGATAACCCAAATGTAATGACTGCAACAGTGAAACACGAAGAACATCCTTAGCTGCATGTGCACGTCCAAGGAGTGCAGAATCCTCTCCCCTTCATTAGTGGGGAAGGAAAGAAAAGTGCAGTTGTGTACACTTACCATAAATGTAAATGTTTGAGTGTATTAATTGTTGCAGTCATTACATTTGGGTTATCTGCCTGCAGGTACCCTCAGCCAGCCTGAATAACAGAGTCTTAGATTCCTGCGTTGGATGCTGTCCCTCCTTCCATGACGTCAGGTCATCAAAGGTATAAAACATGCAGCAGACGCCATTACATAAGTTTTTCTTGCCCCAAATGTCAGGTGCCCCCATAATGAGAAGCAATTACATGTTGTTACACCTCCAAAAAAAAGCAAATACACCAGAAAGCTCAAATACACCAAACAAGAAGGAAAGGTAGAGCCAAGAGAAGTCAGGGGGGCTGGAGGGAGGGTAACCAGGACTGCAACAGTGAATACACTCTAACATCTACATTTATGGTAAGTGTACGCAACTGTACTATGTTTTGTGTTTCGCTGTTGCAGTCATTACATTTGGGTAGATTCCCAAAGCTAAGGAAGGGAGGAGGAAGTTAGAAAACATTAGGACCAGCTATTAAGTCCTGCAATACTGCAGTGGCAATACCAGCTCTGGATTTAGAAAAAACAGGCATGTGGTAATGCTTGGTAAAGGTATGAACAGAGCTACAGGTAGCAGTTTCTAGGATGGCCCTGGTAGGGACCCCTCTGAGAAAATCTGTAGAGATAGATGCAGCCCTGGTGGAATGTGATCTTATACCCTGTGGGGCAGGTTTTCCATGGTGCTTATAGCAGAAATGAATGCAATGGGCTATCCATTTAGAAATGGTTTACTTTGATATGGCCTTCGCCTCTGCCCCTGCAGCAAAACCAACTAGCAGCTGTTCAGATTTTCTGAGAGGCTTAGTCCTGTCCAAATAAAATTGAAGTTCTCTGTGCACTTCCAAAGAGTGCAGAATTTGTTCTTTCTTTTGCCGATTAGGAAAAAAGGTAGGCAAATGAATGGACTGATTTAGGGCCACACTGGACACCACCTTGGGCATAAAGGAAGGATTGGTCCTGAGGGAAACCCTGTCTGCATGGAAGATAATGAAGGGCTCCACTGCCATGACGGCCTGTAATTCAGACACTATTCTTGCTGAAGTGATGGCTAAAAGGAAGGCTGTTTTCCAAGAGAGAAATTTCAATTCTGCAGTTGCAGCTGGCTCAAAAGGAATTTCAACTCTGCAGTTGCAGCTGGTTCAAAAGGAGGGAGAGTGAGCTTTTCCAATACAAAGTTAAGGTCCCAGGGCTGGAGTAGGGGCTCGCCTGGGTGGTCTTAAATTTTAGCCCCTCTGAGGAATTGCTTTAACAGGGGGTGAGAAGAGGGGTGGTTCAGTATTATAATGTGCTGAAATTGCAGAGGTATGAATTTTGATTGATCAGAAGGATAAGCCCTTGTGGAGCATTTCTGTTAAGTACGGAAGAATACGAGGTAAACTGGGCACTGTAGTGCTCACACCCTGGGTCTGGCTCCAGGAACAGTATCTTTTCCACTTTTCAGTATAGGTTCATAGGTAGGTACTAGGCTATCGGCCCAAGGGCCTACATAAGCCTAGCCAACAAAGTTCCCTGTCTTACGCCACCCAAGAAAGTTATTTTCCTGTGGCACTGTCTAGCAGAGATACAGAAGTGATCCCCGGGGTGCATTTCCTATTTCCCATCCAGTCAAGATTTTTCTTGAAGAGTGCTAATGAAGAACGTTGCTTGACATAGATGGGTAGCCTGTTCCAGAGTATGGGAAGTCTCTGGGACAGGAATCTATCCCTCCAGCATGTCCTGTTTATTGTGGTGACAAGGTTTAGGTCCCTAGAGCGTGTAGCTCAGAGGGATTGGGATTTCTTTAGGTGCAGCATGTCCAACAACTCTGGGTCTGACATCGCTTTATATGTTAGGCAGAGATCACTTCGGAGTAGGCGATATGCTACGGAGTAAAGCTGGAATTTTATTGAGGTGGTCAGTGTACGGCATTTGTTTAAGGCCAGTAATCCTCTTTGTGAGGTACTTCTGTGGCCTTTCCAGCTGCTGCAGATGTCCTGTGAGGTACATTCCAAAAGGGGCTTTGTACTCTATAATGGGTCTAATGAGTGTCGAGTAGAGGGAAACAATGACCTCTTTTCCTTGATGAGAACCCTTTTATGATGGTGTATGCCAAGTAGGACTTCCTGACTACTGTGGCGATGTGACTATCAAAGGAGAGACTACTGTCCACCTGGGTCCCAAGGTCTCTTATCACACATTAGGTGTTAAGTAGATTGCTGCCTATGTGGTAGTTCATGGGTACAGAGTTTTTTTTACCAAAGGGGATGAAAAGTACAGTTGTGTACCTACCATAAATGTAGATGTTAGAGTGTATTCACTGTTGCAGTCATTACACTTGGGTTATCCGCCGCCAGGCTACCCGCAGTCGGCCCGAGTTCCAAAGTCTTGGTCCGGCGTCGGTTGCTGTCACCTCTTCCCTGACGTCAGTGCACCAGGGGTATAAAAGATGCAACCAACGCCATTTTCTTCAGTTTTTCTTGCCCCAGATGTCAGGTGCTCCTAGATAGGAAGGCTGGAAAAATAAAATTATGCCAAAAAGCATGCATGAACTAATATAAACATTTCCTTCATCTACAAGCAAATACACCACACAGATTGTATAGAGTTGAGAAGTACAAAGAAGTCCCAGCAAAGTAAAGGGGGATGGTGGGTGGGTAACCTGGACTGCAACAGTGAATACACTCGAACATCTACATTTATGGTAGGTACACAACTGTACTATGTTCACAATGTTTCACTGTTGCAGTCATTACACTTGGGTTGAATCCCAAAGCTGAGGTTGGGTGGATGGGTCTAGATTGGACTTGAAGAGGCTACCAGGACTGCAGTGGCAAAGTCTGCTCTGGATTTGGAGTAGAGAGGCAAGTGGTAGTGCTTGGTGAAAGTGTGCACCGAGCTCCAGGTTGCAGCTTCTAAAATGTCTTTGGTTGGTACTCCTCTGAGAAAGGCTGCTGAAGTGGCTGTTGCTCTGGTAGAATGTGGCCTAATGACCTTAGGCACTGATTTGCCATGTTGTGCATAACAGAAGCGGATGCAGTGTCCTATCCATTTTGAAATTGTCTGCTTTGTGATAGGTTTTCCTTGTGATCTTGAAGCATAGGCTACAAACTGTTGCTCAGTTTTTCTGAAAGCTTTTGTTTTGTCCAGGTAGAATCGTAGCTTTCTGTGTATATCCAAAGCATGCAGAAGTCTCTCTCCTTTATTCTGGGGATTTGGGTAGAAAGTTGGTAAATGAATGGTTTGGTTCAGGGCCACATTGGAAACTACTTTTGGCATGAATGTTGGGTTTGTCCTGAGAGAAACCCTGTCCTGGTGAAAAATGATGAAAGGTTCCACAGCCATTAATGCCTGTAACTCTGATACTCTTCTTGCTGAAGTTATTGCTAGGAGCAGAGCAGTTTTCCAGGATAAGAATTTTATATCAGCTGTGCTGGCTGGTTCAAAAGGAGGCAGTGAGTTTTTCTAAAACAAAATTGAGATCCCAAGTTGGTACTGGTGCTCTCCTTGGGGTCTTATGTTTTTTGCCCCTCTGAGGTACTGTCTTAGTAGAGGATGTGAAAAAATGAGAAGTTACGTTCTTACCATAACGTTCCATGTTAGTTGTCTTCTTCTCGCCTTCTTTCTTGCTGGATGGGTTCGGAGCCAATCCTCGGCTCCGACTTGGCCTAATACCAAAGCTCGAGAGCTATTTTACCGGCTCGAGGCTATGCTATGTCCCATAATGCTACGTGTCATATATCCAGATCTCGTTTGATAGCTAACACTACGGACATATATGTCCCACCACAACAGATACAAAAGGGAGAAGGATATATATATATAAATATATAAATATATATATAAATATATATATAAATATATATATATAAATAAATATATATAAATATATATAAATATATAAATATATATATATATATAAATATATATATATATATATATATATAAATATATATATATATAAATATATATATATATATAAATATATATATATATATAAATATATATATATATATATATATATATATATATATATATATATATTTATATATATATATATATATATATATATATATATATATATAAAATATATATATATATATATATATATATATATATATATATATATATATATATATAAATATATATATATATATATATATATATAAATATATATATAAATATATATATATATATATATATATATATATATAAATAAATATATATAAATATATATATATATATAAATAAATATATATATATAAAATATATATATATATATATATATATATATATATATATATATATATATATATATATATATATATATATATATATATATATATATATATATATATATATATATATATATATATATATATATATATATATATATATATAAATATATATATATATATATAAGCCCTCTAGAAGAGCTAGCAAAAAGGAGGGAGCAAGGGAGCTAGCTGGGGAAATAACAGAGGTGGCAAAAATTCTCACAAGGTACTCTAGATCTCCCAGGCTAGGGGGATGGAGGGTGGGACGCAAGGAAGAAGGTGAGAAGACAACTAACATCAATGTTAAGTTGTCAATCTCGCCTTCATTCTTGCTGGATGGGACAGTGTCCCTAGCACCTAAATCCTGGGTGGCTCAATGGAACAAACTCGAGTACTGTGGAACCAAAATCAGCCCGACTTCTGGAGGCCATATCGAGCTTGTAATGAGAAATGAAGGTATGAGGAGAGGCTCAAGTGGCCGCTGTGCAAATGGAATCCATTGGCAATCTTGCCTGAAAGGCTATTGAAGAAGCTAAAGCTCTGGTTGAATGGGCTCTAGGCTTAGTAGGAAGTTCGGTGTTCCTCAACTGATAGACCAACGTGATAAGACAGGACAACCACCTGGACAAAGTTACCTTAGAGACTGGCTGGCCTTGCTTCCCCTCTGCATAAGACAGGAAGAGCTGGTTTAAATTTTCTCATTTGCTTAGTTCTATCCAGGTAGAAGCGTAATTGACTGTGAACGTCCAAACAATGTAGCTTTCGTTCAGCTCTATTGGTGTAATTTGGGAAGAAGACTGGAAGATCTATGGTCTGATTCAGATTTTTTTCTGAGATTATTTTGGGTAAAAAGGACGGATTAGTCCTAAGTGACACTCTGTCTTTGTAAAAAACAAGATAAGGAGGGCGAACGCAAAGGGCTTGGCTTGTAGTTCCGAGACCCTTCTTGCTGAGGTGATGGTTACTAAGAGTGTTTTCCACGAGAGCAACATCAACGAACAAGAAGCCGCCGGCTCAAAGAGAGGAAGAATTAAGGAAGACAGTACCAAATTTAAGTCCCACGGTGGGGGAGGGTCCTTAACCGGGGGCCTAAGTAAAAGGGTTCCTTTTAAAAAGGCTTTGCAAAGTTTGTGGGACATGATGCTGGTCTCTGACAAGCCAACTTGGAAATTTGCAATAGCTGCCAGTTGAACAATGATGGTAGCCGAGGAGGAGCCCAATCGAAAGAGTTCTGCTAGAAACTCTAGAACTGTCTGGACAGAAGCCGTAAAGGGGTCCACATGCTTTTTCCCTGCCCAGACAGAGAAACGCTTCCATTTGCTCGCATAAGTCTTTCTAGTAGTAGACTTGTGAGAAGCGAGGATGATATCTCGAACTGGCTGAGAGATAAGGGGAAGCCTGGCTAGGGTTGGAAGTGGAGTAACCATGCTGTGAGGTTGAGAGATCGAAGGGACTGATGCAGCTCGCCCGATTGATGGGTCAGAAGATCTGGCATTGGGTCCAGATGCCAGGGCTGCTCCAGTAGATGGCGTTGCAGGAATGGAAACCAAATTTGTCGAGGCCAGTAAGGGGCAATGAGGATCATCCTGGCTCTCAAGGCAGTTGCTTTCTGGATTGAGTAATCAAGGGAAAGGGGGGGAATGCATACAGAAGACCCCGGGGCCAATCGTGAACTACAGCGTCTCTGGGGGGTAGACCTGGGAGAGGGAAGAGGGTGAAGAAGTCTGGGCACTTGCTGTTTAGAGGTGTTGCAAAAAGGTCGCAGCAAGGCTGACCCCACCTTCTGAAAATTCTTTCCGCTACTGTCTGGTTGAGAGACCACTCGTGAGGCATGAGAATGGCTCTGCTCAGTCTGTCCGCTATGACGTTGGACTTCCTGGGAATATGCGTTGCTACCAGAAACCGTTGAGAAGAGATCGCCCATTGCCAAAGTCTGAGTGCTTCTCGACATAGGGGTCTGGTTCCGCCCTGCTTGATGTACCACACTACAGACATATTGTCTGTTTGAATTGCAATAGTCCCGGTGGGTAGAGAGTCCTGAAGGGCCTGCAACGCTAAAAGTACCGCTCTCATTTCCAAGACATTTATGTGCAAGTGGTATTCGAAGGGTTGCCATGTGCCCTGGACTGTCGTGCCCTGAAAATGCCCCCCCCCCAACCCGATCAGGGAGGCATCCGTTGTCACAGTGGCAACAGGAGGAAGAAGGACCACAGGTCTGCCCTGGAGTACTTGAGGGGAGACCGTCCACCAAGAAAGGTGTCTTTTGCATGACTCAGTGATTAGAATGGTGTGCGACATGGGGAGCTGCTGAAAGGACCACTGGGAAAATAGCATCCACTGCAGGATCCGCATATGAAAACACACTAGAGGGAGTAAAGTGATTGCTGCTGCCATGAGACCAAGTGTTTTTAGTACAAATCTGGCTTGGACTCTGGTCTCCTGTAATAGGATCTGAACATGGTTGCGAATGTCTGAAACTCTGTGTGGGTAGTTTTGCTGAGAGCTCCACTGTGTTTAAAACGGCGCCTATGAAGGTAATAGACTGACAAGGCGACAATGCAGACTTTTCGAAATTTAGAGAGATACCTAGCGCGTTGCACGTTTGTACAGTGTAATCCCTGGACTGGAGTAGTCTATGCCTGGTGGTGGCAGTAAGGAGCCAGTCGTCTAAATATGGAAACACCTGGAATCCTTGTCGTCTCAGGTGAGCCACAACCACTGCCATGCATTTGGTAAACACCCTGGGGCCTGTGGTGAGGCCAAAGGGCAGGGCCCTGAATTGGTACTGCCTGGCTCCCAGCCGGAAGCGGAGAAACCTTCTGGAGTGCCTGTTCATCTTGATATGGTAGTAAGCATCCTGAAGGTCTATAGAGCACATCCAACTGTCCTGACCCAGAAAGGGTAGAATTGACTGTAGCGTGACCATCCGGAATTTCGTTCTTTGAACAGACTTGTTCAGCCTGCTGAGATCCAAAATAGGTCTCCAGTCCCCTGTTTTTTTTGGTACCAAAAAGAACCAGGAGTAGATATCGGATCCTTGTTGGTCTGCTGGGACTGGCTGGATGGACCTTTTTCTTAGCAGCTTTGAAATTTCTAGTGCTGCTAGATCCCTCAGACCGGGTGGAACGTCTGGAATGGGCCCTTTTGGCTGTTGTGGGGTGTGAGTAAAGGGAATTCTGTAGCCCTCGGATATGATCGACCGTACCCATTTGTCTTGCGTGAGGGAATGTCAGGCTTCTGGGTACAGTGATAGTCTTCCCCCGACTGCCTCCGAAGGTGGACAGTCAGGCAGCCCCTCAAGGGTGCTGGAAGGGTTTGTCAGAGAAAGATTCACTGCTACCCTGATTCTGCGGACCCCCCCCCTACCCCTCGGGTGGCATCTATTATTGTTCCCCCCTCTGCCTGTGGAGGGAAGCTCACCACGTGCGTCAGGCAGTACTCCCTGAGGTTTGTGGAACCACATTTTCCCACCTTTCTGACCCTTAGTGTATGGTCTAGAAGGGGTAGAAAAATGGACTCCTACGGCAGAGAGTCTTGCCTTCCTGCTCGCACCTGGTCAATGTATCCTTCACTTGAGGTCCAAACAAGGCAGAACTGTCAAAGGGGGTGTTAGTGAAAGACACCTTGAAGGGGTCGGCAAAGTTGCAAAGCCGCATCCAGGTGTGTCTCCTTAGAGCAACGCCCGTGCCTGCAGCCCTACTCGCTCCATGGGCAGCACAGGAGATGAGCCGGATGGAGGAGTTTGCAATAGAGTTCAGGGTCCCTAGCTGGGAGTTGATCTTTTCCTGAGACCCCACAGCTGATGGGTCCTGCAAGGTATCACCTAGTTCTTTGAGAAGGTCTCTCGGAAGACGGATGAAATGGCACAAATAATTCAGCGAATGCATGGCAAAGGTCGCTGAAGAAAACATCCGCTTGCCGTACCTATCCATAGTCCTAGATTCCTTATTAGGAGGATGGACAGAAACTGAAGGGTCAGCCAACTCCTCCTTAGTGGCCGCCGCCACCACCATGGCATCAACGGGGACACCCTTAGTGAGAAATTGCTTGCCCGAAGGGGCTGTAATAAATTGTGGGCCTCCGGGGAGTTGGTTCCATAGTATCCGGAGCCGTCCACGCCTTCCGAGCTACCACCTCCATGAGTGGGTCGAAAGGCGGGGACACCCAGGAGGTGGAAGGGCGAGAACCGAACGTGTCCAGATACACAGACTTGTCCCCGGAAGGGTTGAGGGCAGACCAGTTCCCCCTCTGTTTAAGGATTTCTAGGATGTCAGAAAATGAGACATCCTCAGAGGGGGACCTTGGGGACCCTTCCGAATCATCCAGGTCGGTGTCAAATGTCACTGACTCCGGGGAGACCACATGCTTCCTCTTGCATGTCCTCTTCCGAGGGGGCTCCCCTGCAGGATCAGGGGAGGCCTCAGAAGAGGAGGATACGCCCAATGGGGCGACCTGGAGCATTGGTTCTCCACGCTTGGGTTCAGGAGGGTAGGCAGAGGTCGAAGCAGGCACCATGGAAGGAGGGGCCGATGGGGCTGACCGTGGCACCGGTATAGGAGCCAGCACGCTCATGACCTCAAAGGCGCTCCTATCAGGCAGAGAGGAGGGACCCAGCTCCGAAGAGATGAGAGATACTCCCGACACAGAGAGGGACAGCTCCGAGGCCGATGTCGGGGCAGAGCTCACCTGCGCCGACGCTCCGAGGGGGAGAACGGGATCGGACAAGGGTCCGATGCCACTCACCCCCTCGGAACAGACGAGGGAGTCCCGGCGCCCGGATCCCTCCAAGGACGGAGCCAGTGAAGGGATCGGAGCCGACGAAGGAACCGATAAGGGTGGAATCTGTTCCGACGCCCCCACAGTACCAACCCAGACAGCCTCCGGCTCCGAGCTCAAAGGAATAGTCGGAGGAGGAACTGGAGCAGGCGTTGGGGAAGCTGCTGTCTGTTGAGATGGGCTATGCAATAACTGGGCGAGCACCTGCGACTTCAAAAGCCTACTGACTACCCTCTTCAGGTCGTGGTCCAAAAGCCAGGAAGACCTAGACGAGTGAGACCTATGGCTCTGCTCCGACAGCAAAGGGGACTTCGGAGCTGACCTGACAGACTCCAATGAGGGAGATCGGGAGCAGTTTCAGCTTGGAGACGTCTCTGACGCCAAGGTCGGAGCCGACTGAGGCCTCGATGTATCGGTTCCAGCCGGAATCGATGAGGCAGAAGACTGTCCGCTCGGCGCCGGCTCCGGACATGGAGCCGACGGTTTGACGGGCTTGGTAGGAGAACCTTCGGGCTTTAATAAGCCCCTTAAGATGAGCTTATTTCTGCGCTCCTGCAGGACTCTTGGGCTAAAAGCATGACAGATGGAACAAGAGTCCTGCAGGTGCAGAGGGCCCAAACAATACACACGAAGTGTGACAGTCTGTCAGAGACATCTTCTGACAGCACGAGTCACACTTCTTGAATCCCGATATCTTGGTATCCTTAGACATGATACCACAGGAACGGGACAACAAAGTCCAACAAGTATACAAACACACACACACACAACACTTAACAGACACTCATAGTTACTACAATAAAACAAAATTCCACACACACACCTAGTAAAGTAACCTGTATAAATCTACTTTATAAACAACTGTAAAAGGGGGGAGATAAAGGCCTAACCACCTTAAGGGTGGAAAAAGAGTAGGAAAACTACTAATAAAGGGTGGGAAGACTAGTCGAGTGACTACTAACACTACTAGAAAAAAATCTAGGAAAAAATATCAATCGAAAACTAACTATAATTATAAAAAAAATCTAAATATGACCTGGAGCCGGTGAAAACGCAACCTCGTAGCTGAAGCGGCAAACGAGATCTGGGTATATGACGCCTAGCATTATGGGACATAGCATAGCCTCGAGCTGGTAAAAATAGCTCTCGAGCTTTAGTAATAGGCAGAGTCGGAGCAGAGGTTCGGCTCCGAACCCATCCAGCAAGAATGAAGGCGAAATTGACAACTTAACATTAGGAGGTTCCGTATTGTAATGAGCTGAAATGGCAGAGGCAAGGATTTTAATTGATGAGAAAGGTAGGCCTTTGTCCAGCATCTCAGTTAAGTATTGTAAAATCTGAGGTATATTTGGAACAAGTGGGTCGGAGCCCTTGTGCCTGGTTCCAAGCACAGAATCTCTTCCATTTTTCTGCATAAGATTTCCTAGTGCTGGGCCTCCTGGCTTCTAAAATGACATCCATAACCGCTTTAGAGAGAGGGGCAGTCTGAGCGGCTACATTATCTGCCATGCTGCCAGATTTAAGGTTCTGAGTTGACTGTGTAGAATCTGATTGTTTTGTTGAGTCAGAAGATGAGGAATTTGAGGTAAAGGCCAAGCTGGGCCCTGAGACAAGTTCTTTAGGATTGGGTACCAGTGCTGGCGTGGCCAGTCTGGGGCAATCAGGATCATTTTTGGCCTTTCTTGTCTGACTTTTAGGAACACTTTAAGAAGAGGCATTGGTGGGAAGGCATAGACAGTCAGAGTTTTCCAGCTGAATGATAGAGCATCCACTTTCCATGCTTGAGAGTGATAAGTTCATGTGCAGAATTTCTGTAGTTGGCAATTGTGAGGGGAGGCAAAAAGATCTATGTCTGGGAGTCCCCATTTCCTTGTTATCATGCTGAACACCTGTGGATTTAGTTTCCATTCGTGAGGGTCCATGAGATTTCTGCTTAATTTGTCTGCCAGTGTATTTTTTGTTCCTGGCAGGAATTGTGCCTGCAGATGTACTTGATAGGTTAGTGCTATGTTCCACAAGATCATGGCTTGCCTGCATAGGGGGTAGGAATGTGTGCCCCCTTGCTTGTTTATGTAACACATAACTGTGGTATTGTCCGTCTTTATTAGTAGTTGTCCTGGATGTAGTAGGTCCTTGAAAGCTGTCAGGGCATTCTGTACTGCTAGCATCTCTCTGATTGATGTGAAGATGCATTTGCTCCTTGGGCCACGTGCCCTGAATATATTTCCCTGCCATATGTGCCCCCCAGGCATAATCCGATGCATCCATTGTTATTGTCTGCCTGGCTATGGGTAAGGTGAAAGGCTGTCCCTTGTTGTGGTGAAAGGCCTGTGACTACCATCAAAACTCCTGATGTAGGCAAGGAATTAAAGTTATGATTGTCTCCAGGCTGTGAATGTCAAGTCCAAACACTTTTTAGATACCATTGTAGTTTCCTCATATGCAGTCTTGCATATGGAATTAGTAGAGTGCAGGACACCATGAAGCCCAGGGCCTGCAAAATTTTTCTTGCAGGGAGCTGGGTCTTTGTTGCCATCAGTTGAAAGTATTGAGTCAGTTGCCTTTGTCTGGCGTGAGATAAGCCATCTGGGCAGTTGTATTTAAGCTTGCACCCAGGAATATTATCTCTTGAGAGGGCACTAGTTTTGATTTATTTTCGTTTACTGTGTACCCTAGGCAAATTAATAATCTTTTTACAAACGCCACATGCTTTAGTATAACGTCCTTGCTCTCTGCTTGAATAAGGCAGTTGTCCAAGTAGGGATATATTTGAATTCCTTTTTGTCTGCAAAATGCAATTACTGGTGCCAGGCATTTTGTGAAGACCCTGGGCACAGTAGATAAGCCAAAGAGCAGTGCAGAGAATTGGTAATGCATTGAGCCTGCTATGAATCTGAGGTATCTTCTGCAAGTTTGTCTGACTGGGACATGCAGGTATGCCTCCTTGAAATCCAAAGTAACTAGCCAAGCCTTCTTACCCAGCATGGGTAGAAGCTGCTGTAGTGTTAACATTTTGAAGTTTGGAACATCCAGGAAAGTATTTAGGATTGACAGGTCCAGTATTGGTCTCCAGGCTTTGTCCTTTCTGGGTACTAAGAAAAGTCTTGAGTAAAATCCTTGCCCCTGTTCTTGCTGTGGTACTCTCTGAATAGCTCCCATGTCCATGAGAGCAGCAATTTGTTTCTGCGCCTCTGCCCATTGGTTCTGTGTCAGGTCTGGCATACCTCTTGATTTTGGAAGTGTGTGAAAGTGGAACCTGTAACCTTGAGAGACGATATTCAGTACCCATTTGTCCTGGGTGATTATGTGCCAATTTTTCGAGAAAAGTGCTAGCTTTCCCCCTAGGGGTGCTGCCAAAAGGAAAGTGCTTGGCATCTGTAGAGGTTAGTCACTGGGACTGTTTCCTATAAGGATGTGATTGGTCTTCACCTCCTTTGGGGGCTGAAGCACCCCATTGTTTAGGTCTGTAGGAGCCTTGGGGCTGAGATCTGCCTCTTGGGCGTCTGTATCTGCCTCTTTGTGGCCTGTCTGACACTGGAAAGGACCAATTTTTTGAAGGCCAGTTTCTGCTAAACCTGGGTGGTTGAACCTGTAAGAAATCCTTTACTGCCTGCATTGAGTTTGCTTTATCCTCCATTTTCTTTAACACCTCTTCTGCCTTAACACCAAACTAAGTATCATGCTGTAGGGGAGCATCCAATAATTTAACTTTAACATGGTCAGGTAAACTTTGTTCTTTCAACCAAGCATGCCTTTGAATAACAGAGCCTGTAACTGCGGCTGTACAAGAAGCCTCTAATGAATCAAAACCACATTGTAAAAGTATGCTTTCCCACTTGCTCAGCTGCAAGCAATAAATCCTGCATTTCCTTACGGTCAGGACTTTGAGATTGAAACCATTTTCTGCTTAAACAATGACATGAGATACTGTTAATATTTAAGCATGTGAAACTGGCAATTTAAAGCCCTTACAGCTAAAGTAGCAGAAGTGTAAATTTTTTCCCTCATCTGTCCAGAGCTCTGGAATCTCTATCCGAGGTGGCAGGATTTTTAGCAGTGGAAGTCTCAACCCCTTTAGGACCCTGAGAAATTGTTTCTGTTTTTGTAAAGAAATTTATGAGAGTCAGGGACCCTGTAGTACCTGTCTGACTTGACTGGTGCAGGGGGTAAAGAATCAGGAGTCAGACTGGATTCAGAAAAAAACATCAACAATATCAAGCACAGGGGGAATAGCCAGGGGCCTGTGTTGGGGCAATAAAAGAAAGTCTCTAAGACTTTTCTTGGATTCTGAATAATCCTGGATCTCCAAATGGAAATGCTCCCTCATGGTGTGCAGGGTTTCACCAAAAGAATAATCCTCAGGCGGAGAGGCTGAAGGTATAAACTCTTCTGCATCAGAGTCCTCATAGCGAGGGAGAGAATATCCCTGGTCAGAAGAGGAATCAGAGGAAATGGAAACCTGGTCAGAGGAATCATAGTCAGTGTCTTGCCAAGGCCTTTTGTCAGGAGGGGGATGGGAACCCCTGAAAATATACTCAGCTCTGTATATTTGCAGATAGTCTGGAAGGCAGTCTCTCAGAACACAAGTTCCACCAATTAAATGCAGGCTGTAGTAGTAGGTCTCCTTGCTTCCAGAATGTCCTCCAGCACCTGCTTACTGAGGGATGCTATTGGAGAACTCAAGGAATTAGCCAGCCTAAATGGTACAGGGTTTGAAGCTGAGGGTGCAGAAAGTACATTTGTGTACACTTACTATAAATGTAGATGTTAGAGTGTATTCACTGTTGCAGTCATTACATTTGGCTAATCTGCTGGCAGCTTGCCCTCAGACGGCCTGATTAACAAAGTCTTGGGTCCGGCGTCGTTTGCTGTCCCTTCTTCCATGACGTTTGGTCGTCAGGGGTATAAAACATGCAGCCAACACCATTACATCAGTTTTTCTTGCCCTAGATGTCAGGTGCCCCCCAGATGGGGAGCAAAAAAAAAAAAAAAAAATATATATATATATATATATATATATATATATATATATATATATATGGGTCTACTACTAATTACCGACGATTCCCTGACAGAAAACTCACGGCCAGATGACCGACAACACACAAACCCGACAACGCAAAACACCGAACACCATTACACCGACACACGGAACGTAAACACGACACTACATAGCATACACACTAGCCCTGACCCAAACCCTAACCCTAAGGTCCGACACTATCGCACACTTCACCTACCTGCACCCTAACCTAACTCACTTAACCCACCCCTAGCCCAAGCTCCGACACTAACGCACATCACCTACCTGCACCTAACCCTAACTCACTTAACCCGTCCCTAAACTACAGTCCCTCACTAGCACACACTTACCTTACCGAACCATACCTCCGACACGAACACACACTCACCTTTCCCACAGCCTAACCCGACATCCCACAATCTCGAGCACTTACCTGACCGCTCTAACTCCGTCACCATCGCACACTTACCGTCGCGATCGCACATTCCTTGTCGGTCTTTCCGCTGTCGGCAAATCACCCTGTCGGTACACTTACCTGTCGGTCATCTGGCGTCGGTGAGTTTTCTGTCGGGAATCGTCGTTTCGGGCATTAGTAGTAGACCCATATATATATATATATATATACATATATATATATATATATATATATATATATATATATATATATATATATATATATATATATATATATATATATATATACATAAACAAATATATATATGTATATATACATACATATACATACATATATATATATATATATATATATATATACATATACATACACACACACACATATATATATAAAAGCATATAATGTAAAACACACAAATATACCTCCAAACAAAACCAAATACACCCAAAAAGGCTTTTAAGCATAGTAAAAGAAAGGAGAGGTATAGTAAGAGAAAAGCAGGGGGGCTGGAGGGAGAGTTACCAGGACTGCAACAGTGAATACACTCAAGCCTCTACATTTATGGTAAATGTACACAGCTGCACTATGTTCTTAGTGTTTCACTGTTGCAGTCATTACATTTGGGTAGAATTCCAAAGCTATGGTTGGGAGGATGGATTTATACAGCATTACGAGCAGCTATAAGGCCCTGCAGGACAGCAGTGGCAAAGCCAGCTCTGGATTTAGAGGAGAGCTAAATGGTAATGTTTGAACATATGAACTGAGCTCCAGGTAGCAGCTTCTAGAATGTCTGTGGTAGGAACCCCTCTGAGAAAGGTTGCAGAAGTAGATGCAGCCCTGGTGGAATGAGACCTGATCCCCTTGCAGATAGGTTTATCATGGTGCATACAGCAGAAACAAATACAACGGCTTATCCATTTGGAAATAGTCTGCTTTGAAATAGCCTTTTCCTCTACCCCTGCAGCAAATGCCACCAATAGTTCAGATTTTCTTAGAGATTTCGTCCTGTTTAAGTAGAATCTAAGTTGTCTGTGTACATCCAATGAATGCAGAATCCGCTCACCCTTGTTCTGTGGATTGGGGAAGAAAGTTGGCAGATGAACGGTCTGATTAAGAGCTACACTGGATACCACCTTAGGCATGAAAGATGGATTGGTCCTGAGAGACACCCTGTCCGGAAGAAAAATAATGAAAGGGTCCACTGCCATAAGAGCCTGTAATTCTGAAATCCTTCTAGCTGAAGTGACTGCTATAAAAAAAGCTGTTTTCCAGGAGAGAAATTTTAGGTCTGCAGTAGCAGCTGGCTCAAAAGGAGGGAGAGGGAGTTTTTCCGAAACAAAATTGAGGTTTCATGCATGAGTTGGTGCTCTCCTGGGAGGTCTTAAATTTTTGGCCCCTCTGAGATACTGCTTTAGCAGAGGATGAGAGAAGAGGGGGAGGTTTTGTGTTGTAATGAGCTGAAATGGCAGAGGCATGGATTTTTATGGAAGAAAAGGAAAGGCCCTTGTGAAGCATCTCAGTTAAGTATTGCAGAATTTGAGGAATATTGGGCATTGCTGTGCTTATTCCTTGTGATTGGTTACAGGCACAGAATCTTTTCCATTTATCAGCATAAGACTTTCTAGTACTAGGTCTTCCAGCCTCCAAAATGACATCCATCACTGATTTCTTAAGGGATGCCAAGGGTGAAATTAGTTGATTAGCCACGCTGCAAGATTCAAAGTTTGGAGCAGAGTGTGCAGAATTTGGTAGTAATGCTGAGACAGTCGGTAAGGTGTCTGAGGCAGGTGCCACGGAGGAAGGTGTGACATTGCGCAGGAGTGGGTACCAGTGTTGGCGAGGCCAGTCTGGAGCAATCAATCATTTTTGGTTTGTCCTATTTGACTTTTAGTAGAACTTTGGAGAGCACAGGCAGAGGGGGAAAAGCATAGACTGATAGAGCATCCGTTTCCCAAGCTTTTTTGCGATGAATTAGTGTGCAGAATTTATCCAACTGATAGTTCTGGGGTGAGGCAAAAAGATCTACGTCTGGGTTCCACCTTTTGCATTTCAACATGTTGAAAACTTGTGGTTCCAGTTTCCATTCGTGTGGGTCCATAAGATTTCTGCTTAGTCTGCCAGAGTATTTAGCTTTCCTGGCAGGAATTGAGCTTGTAGTTGTATCTGATAGGTCAAGGCCGTGTTCCACAACACCATGACTAGTCTGCAAAAGGGGTAGGAATGTGTACCCCCCTGCTTGTTTATGTACCACATAACTGTGGTGTTGTCCGTCTATCAGTAGTTGTCCTGGATGAAGGTAGTCCTTGAAGGCTGTCAGAGCATTCTGTACAGCTAGCATCTCTTTCTGATTGATATGTAGGTGCATTTGATTTGGTCTTCATTTGCCCTGAATGGACTTCCCTGCCAGATGAGCCCCCAAGCATAGTCTGATGTATCTGTTAGGGTTTGGGCGGCAGTGGGTGGAGTGAATGGCAGTCCCTTGTTTTGGTGGCAGGCCTTTGCCCACCATAGGAACTCTAGTTGTAGGCAAGGTATAAAAGGGGATCATTGTTTCCAGGCTGTAATCCATGTTGACTCCCTAAACTTTAAGTACCACTGAAGTTTCCTCATATGCAGTCTTGCATATGGAATTAAAAGAATGCAGGAGGCCATATACCCCAAGGCCTGCAGAATTTGTCTTGCAGACAGAGGGGTTTTTGTGGCCACTTGTTTGAATTAAGTCATCAATTGAATTTGCTTTTCTGGAGTAAGGTAAGCCATCTGGGCAGTTGTATTCAAGCTTGCACCCAGGAATGTAATTTTTTGAGAGGGTACCAGTTGTGATTTCTTTTCGTTTATGGTGTACCCTAGACAAGTTAGAACCCTTTTTACAAACGCCAGATGCTTTAGAAGAATGTCCTTGTTTTCTGCCTAAATTAGACAATCGTCCAACTATGGATACATTTGAATATTTCTTTGCCTGCAAAATGCACTTACTGTTGCCAGGCACTTTGTGAAGACCCTGGGAGCAGTAGATAAGCCAAAGGGCAGTGCAGAGAACTGGTAATGCAAGTAGCCTGCTTTGAAGCAGAGGTATCTTCTGCAAGATTCCCTGATTGGGATATGCAGGTAAGCCTCTTAAGTCTAGAGTTACCAAACAGGCATCTTTGCCTAGCATAGGAAGTAACTGTTGAAGAGTCAGCATCTTGAACTTTGGTATGTCCAGAAATGTGTTTAGAGTGGATAAGTCCAGAATTGGATGCCCTGATTGGTCTTTTCTGGGTACCAGGAAAAGTCTGGAATAGAAACCTTGTCCCTTTTCCTCTTCTGGTACTGGCTGAATAGCCCCCATGTTCATGAGGGACAGAACTTCTTTCTGGGCCTCTGCCCACTGATTTGGGGGCAGATCTGGCCATCCGGTTGGGATTGGCAATGTGTGGAAGTGAAATCTGTATCCCTGGGATACTATATTTAAAATCCATTTGTCCTGGGTAATAAGTTGCCAGTTTTGTTCATTAAGTGCTAGTTTTCCCTGCAAAGGGGCGGCTAACAGGCAAAAGCTTGGTGATCTTAGAAGGAAGTCATTGAAACTGTTTACCATAGGGAGGTGCCTTGTTGATTCCAGATCTGGAGGTGGAGGCACCCCATTGTTTTGTTCTAAAAGTTCCTTGTGACTGAAACCTGGAGCCTTTGGAATGTCGTGCGGCAAGAAAGACTGAAGAAAATGGCGTCGGCTGCATCTTTTATACCCCTGGCGCACTGACGTCAGGGAAGAGGAGACAGCAACCGACGCCGGACCAGGGCTTTGGAATTCAGGCCAACTGTGGGTAGCCTGCCAGCAGGATAACCCAAATGTAATGACTGCAACAGTGAAACACAATGAACATCAGGGTTTTTGAAAAGGAATTTATGGGAGTCAAGAACCCTGTAGTATCTGTCTGGCTTACAAGGAGCCGGAGGCAGAGAATCAGGAGTCATACAACATTCTGAAAAAACATCATCCACAATGTCTAGAACAGGAGGTATAGCCAAAGGCCTATGCTGAGGAAGTAGAAGAAAATCCCCAAGTCTCTTTAGATTCAGAGAAATCCTGACTTTCCCAGTGGAAATGTTCCCTCAAGGCATGTAAAGTTTCCCCAAAAGAAAAATCCTCAGGGGGAGAGGCAGAAGGAAATAGAAGTTATGTTCTTACCATAACGTTCCATGTTAGTTGTCTTCTCGCCTTCTTTCTTGCTGGATGGGTTCGGAGCCAACCTCGGCTCCGACTCGGCCACTCTAAAAGCTCGAGAGTTGGTTCCACCGGCTCGAGGCTCCCCTTATATCCCACAATGCTAGGCGGTATTACCTCAGATCTCGTTTGTAAGCTATGCCCAGCTAAAAATAACTCCAGAACCACTGGAAAAAGGAAAAACCCACCTCTATAAAAGGAAGGGAAGAAAATGACCTGAAAACCTGATGAAGGAATATATGCACAGAATAGCATATACCTATAAACAATAGAGGTGGTAGAAAGAGAGGTCACAATCAAACTCCTCTAGGTCTGTCCAGGCTAGGGGGAAGGAGGGTGGGACGCAAGAAAGAAGGTGAGAAGAAGACAACTAACATGGAACGTTATTGGTAAGAACATAACTTCTATATGTTAAGTTGTCAATCTTGCTGGATGGGACCGCGTCCCTAGCACCTTGTCCCGGGTGGCCTATCGGAACAGACTCTTGAGAACAGTGGAACCAAAGTTAGCTCTATGTCTAGAAGCCAAATCCAACTTATAATGAGAAATGAAAGTGTGAGGAGTAGCACAAGTAGCCGCTGCACAAATGGTGTCAATAGGCAGCCTGTCTTGGAAGGCTATAGAAGTAGCCAAAGCTCTGGTGGAGTGAGCCTTAGGTTTGTTAGGCAGCTTTTGGTGTCTAATTTCATAAGCAAAGGAAATCAGAGATGTTAGCCATCTGGAGAGTGATACCTTCGAAACTGAAAGTCCCTTTCTGCCTTCTGCATAAGAGACAAACAACTGGTCAGTTTTCCTGATCTGTTTGGTTGTATCCAAATAATACCTTAACTGACGATGAACATCTAGCCAATGCAATTTTCGTTCAGACCTGTTAGAAAAGTTAGGAAAAAACACAGGGAGGTCAATGCTTTGATTTAGGTTAGACGCAGAGGCTACTTTAGGTAAAAAGGATGGATTGGTTCGTAAGGACACCCTGTCTTTATGAAACAACAGATACGGAGGTCGACTGCTGAGTGCATGAAGTTCTGAGACCCTTCTAGCTGAAGTAATGGCTACCAGAAAGAGAGTCTTCCAGGATAGCAATTTCAATGAACAGGAAGCTGCAGGTTCGAAAGGGGGAAGAATCAAAGATGTGAGAACTAAATTAAGGTCCCAAGGAGGAGGAGGATTTCTTATAGGAGGTCTGAGAAGAAAAACTCCCTTCAAAAAAGCTTTGCAAAGCTTGTGAGACATGATGGCAGAGTCTGAGATGCCCACATGAAAGTTAGAAATAGCTGCCAATTGAACTTTAAGAGTAGAAGCTAGAAAATCAAGGACTATTTGGATGGAAGCAGTGAAAGGATCTATGTCCCTTCCTTGAGCCCAATAGGCAAAACGTTTCCACTTACTAAGATAAATCTTCCGAGTGGAAGATTTATGGGAAGCTATCAATATATCTCGAACATAGTGAGATATTTGAGGACGCCTGGCTAAGGTAGGAATTGGAGGAACCAAGCAGTGAGGTTCAGAGAGGGGAGGGAGCGATGTAACTGACCCGATTGATGGATCAAAAGATTTGGAACTAGGTCCAGATGCCAAGGTTGCTCCAACAGAAATTGATGTAGAAAGGGGAACCAAACCTGTCGAGGCCAGTAAGGAGCAATGAGGATCAATGAGGCCTTCTGAGCGATAGCTTTCTGTATCACTTGAGAGATTAGTGGGAAGGGAGGAAATGCATACAGAAGTCCCCGGGGCCAAACCTGGACTAGAGCGTCTCTGCTAGGCTGGCCTGGTAACAGGAATAGGGTGAAATAATCTCTGCACTTGCTGTTTTGGGGAGTAGCAAAAAGGTCGCAGCAAGGCTGACCCCACTTGAGAAAAATTTTCTCCAGAATAGAATCTTTCAGAGACCACTCGTGAGGCATGAGTATAGCTCTGCTCAATTTGTCCACGATTAGATTGGACTTCCCGGGGATATGTGTTGCTATCAGAAACCGCTGAGAAGAAATCGCCCATTGCCACAGTCTGAGTGCTTCTCGACATAGGGGATAGGACCTGGTTCCGCCTTGTTTGTTGATATACCACACTACAGACATATTGTCTGTCTGGATTGCTATCGTTCCCAAGGGAAGAGAGTCTTGAAGGGCTTGCAACGCTAAAAGCACTGCTCTCATCTCTAGAACATTTATATGCAAGTGGCATTCGTCTGGTTGCCATATGCCCTGGACTGTTCTGCCCTGATAATGCCCCCCCCACCCGATCAGGGAGGCGTCTGTTGTCAGAGTAGCAACCGGAGGGGAAGGAACAAAGGGTCTTCCCAGGGAGAGCTGAGGGAAGAAATCCACCAAAGAAGATGATTCTTGCATGCTTGCGTAATCATAATGGTGTGGGACATCGGAAGTTGCTGGTACGACCATTGTGTGAAGAGCATCCATTGAAGGATTCTCATGTGGAATCTGGCTAATAGAAGTAGAGGGATAGCAGCCGCCATAATCCCCAGTACTTTCAGAACTAATCTGGCATTGACTCTGTTACTGTGGAAGAGAAGGGAGACCAGTTTGCGTATGTCTGCTATTCTTTGGTCTGTTAGTCTCGCAGACATGTTGACTGTGTCTAGATTTGCCTATGAAGGTAATAGCACGACAAGGCGACAAAACAGACTTTTCGCAATTTATTGAGATGCCTAACTTTGACAAATGAAAGGTGTAGTCTCTGGCCATTAACAGAAGATGCTTGGTAGGAGCTGTGAGGAGCCAGTCGTCCAAATATGGAAACACCTGGAATCCTTGACGTCTCAGGTGAGAAGCTACCACTGCCATGCATTTGGTAAACACCAGGGGGGCAGTGGTGAGACCAAAGGGCAGGGCTCTGAATTGAAAGTGACTGGTTCCCAGCCGGAAGCGGAGAAATCTCCTGGAGCGTCTGTTCATTCTTATATGATAGTACGCATCCTGGAGGTCTATAGAGCACATCCAGTTTTCCTTTCCCAAAAGGGGTAGGATGGATTGTAGCGTGACCATCCGAAATCTTGTTTTCTTGACCGACTTGTTCAAGATACTGAGATCCAAAATGGGTCTCCAGTCCCCTGTTTTCTTTGGAACCAAAAAGAATTTGGAGTAGATTACGGATCCTTGCTGGTCTGCTGGCACTGGCTGAATGGCTCTTTTTGCAAGCAACTTTGAAATTTCCAACGCTGCTTGATCCCTTTGAGCGGGTGGAACATCTGGAAGGGATTTTTTTGATTGATTTGGAATACGAAAGAACGGAATGGAATAGCCTTCAGAAATGATGGACTGTACCCACTTGTCTTGAGTTAGGGATCGCCAGGCTTCTGGGCACAGTGACAATCTTCCCCCGACTGCCTCCGAAGGTGGACAGTCGGGCAACACCTCAGGGATGCTGAAAGGGCTTATTGGAAAAGGTTTCTCGATTGCCCTGGTTCTGCGGACCCCCCCTGCCTCTAGGGCGTCTACCATTATTGTTCCCCCCTCTGCCTCTGGAGGGGAACCGACTCTGTGCGTCAGGCAAAGTCCCTTGAGATTGTTTGCGGAACCACATTTTCCCACTTTTCTGGCCTTTGGGGTAAGGCCTAGAAGGAGTAGAAAAACGGACTCCGACGGCAGAAAGAGTTTTGCCATCCGTCTCGCACCTCGTCAAGGTTTCTTTCACTTGAGGACCAAAGAGATGATCCATCAAACAGGAATTAGTGAAAGACGTTTTAAAGGGTCCAAAATTGCATAGCCGCATCCAGGCATGCCGGTAAGGCCACACCTGTCCCTGCGGCTCTGCTCGCCCATCAGCCGCATATGAAAGGAGGCATGGAGGAGTTAGCTATAGAATTTAGGTAGCCAGCTGAGTGTTCATCTTGTCCTGAAAACCCGCAGCTGTAGGATCCTTCAACATGTCACTCGCTTCCTTGATCAAATCTCTTTGAAGACGAGTGAAATCGCATAGGTAGTTCAGCGACGATAGCAAAGGTCGCTGAAAAACATCCGCTTCCGTACCTGTCCATAGACCTAGATTCCTTGTTAGGAGGATGGACAGGCACCGAAGGATCAGCTAGTTCCTTCTTAGTGGCAGCAGCTACCACCATAGCATCCACAGAAACTCCCTTGGTCAGAAATTGTTTATCTGCTGGTGCTGTGATAAACTTTGAAGGTCTCCTGGGGTGGGGTCCACTGAGTCAGGAGCCGTCCAAGCCTTTTGCTACCACCTGCAGGAGGGGTCAAAGGGGACACCCAGGAGGTGGAAGGGCGAGAGCCAAACGCCTCAAGATACACAGATTCATCCTCCGAAGGGTTAAGGGCTGGCCAATTTCCCTCTGTTTCAGGATTTCTAGAATGTCTGCAAAGGAGACATCTTCAGAAGGGGAACGGGGAACCCTCGGAATCCTCTAAATCTGTGTCAGAGGTGACAGACTCAGGTGAGTCTATGTGCTTCCTCTTACACTTTCTCTTCCTAGGGAGCTCCCCTGCCAATTCAGGAGAGGCCTCGGAAGAGGATGAGATCCCCACAGGGGATTCTTGAGGAGCTGGCTCTCTGCGGTCTGGGACGAGGGAGTGAGTAGACATAACCTGAGGCACCGAAGAGGGAGGGGCGGACGGAGCCGACTGTGGAGTTGAACCAGGTTCCAACACACTCCGCATGACCTCGAACACACCCCTGTCAGGCAGAGCCAGAGGTCCCCGCTCCGAAAAGCTGAGAACCCCCCTCGGCACTGACAGTGATGGCTCCGAGGCCGATGTCGGAGCCGAACTCACCAGCGCCGAGGCACCGAGAGGGAGAGCGGGGTCGGACAAGGGTCCGATGCCACTCACCCCCTCGGAGCCGATGAGGGAAGTCCGGCGCCGAGATTCTTCCAAGGAAGAAATCGGAGCCGAAGACAATTGTATCGGCTCCGACGCTACCACAGTCTCGGTTCCGAAACGCCCTGGCTCCGAGCTCAAAGGAGTCGGAGGAGGAACATTTTGAGGGACAGGGTCAAGCATCGACTGATGAGTCGGGCTCCGAAGCATTTGGGCCAGTGCCTCGGACTTAAGAAGTCGACTCACTACCCTCTGAAGGTCATGATCCAAAAGCCTCGATGACCTAGAGGAGTGAGATCTATGGCTCCATTCAGACAGCAAGGGAGACGCTGGAGCCGAATGAACGGAGCCAAAGGGACGGTGACCTAGACCTCTTTCTAGATGTCGGCTCCGATGGTCTGATCGGAGCAGACACAGGAATTTCCAATGCCTCGGCTCCAGCCGGAGCCGAGGAAACCACAGAAGCTGCAGTCTGAGACTCATCGGCTCCAGCCGGAGCCGATGTAGCAGGAGGTTTCGAAGCCTTAGGCCTCGACTCAGAAGCTGGAGTCGAGGACCTAGAAGCCTTAGAGGGTTTACCCGAAGTAGCAGTAAGGGAACCCTCAGGCTTAAGCAAACCTCTTAAAATGAGTTTATTTTTTCTTTCCTGCAGGACTCTAGGGCTGAAGCCATGGCATACAGCACAAGAGTCCTGCAGGTGTAAAGGTCACAGGCAGTACACACAAGAAGTGTGACCGTCTGTCAGAGACATTTTCTGACAGCACGAGTCACACTTCTTGAAGCCTGAGACCTTCGAATCCTTGGACATTACAAGGAACAAGTGCAACCAAACACAACACAAACACACCGGTTACACTATACACAAAATAACAATAAGTAAAATTAAATAAAATTACTCTAGATTAATGAGTCCCTACAGAAAAACACACACACTCCAAGGGAATGGGAGGGCCCGAAGGCCTAAGGGAAGAACTATAAGTTCTTCTGGTAAAAACAAGGATGAATAACAAGGAGGAAGGGATAAAAACTTTAAACTAAGGGGAAACTGATTAGAAAACTAATTTTAAAGGGTTTTTGAACTTTTTTAAAACTATTTCCTACACTAACCTGAAGCTGGTGAAGCAACACGTCTCGATAGCTGTAGCGGCAAACGAGATCTGGGGTAATACCGCCTAGCATTGTGGGATATAAGGGGAGCCTCGAGCCGGTGGAACCAACTCTCGAGCTTTTAGAGTGGCCGAGTCGGAGCCGAGGTCGGCTCCGAACCCATCCAGCAAGAATGAAGGCGAGATTGACAACTTAACATTGGAATCCCCTGCATCAGAGTCCTCATAAGTAGGAATAGACAAATCCTGCTCAGTAGAAGAGTCAAAAGAAATAGAATCCTGTTCAGAAGATTCATAATCACTGTCTTGCCTAGGCCGCTTAGGAGGGGATTGGCTACCCCCGATCAGAGTAATTAAATCTTCAGCCATTTTGATCATTTTTTTTAGGAATAGGGGCCAGCACATGTGGCACAGGCATCATTTTTTTAGACATAGATTTATATTTTGGCCTTAGTTTTGAAGATGGCATCAGTGTAATATACAAATTTGTAGGCCTGAAAACACCCTCAGAAGCCGGTGCCTGCACAGCGGCTCCGGACCCAACTAAGGTAGAGACATCCGCGGGTTTCATAATTGAAGCATCTCACGGCATACCGGACTCCGAATGGGTCTCAGTAGAGGCCTGCGAATCAGAAGTAGCGGGTATCAGGAGCTGCGAAAGCGCCTCACTGAGTACAGTCGAACCGGCGACTGGCTTAGAAGCGCCGTTGTCTGTTTTGGACTTGACTGTCTCTTTTTCTTTGCATTTTGAGTTTTTTAGGTATTCTGATAGTCGGATTGCTAATCGACATTTCTGGATAGTTAAATCTTGAGCCAAAATATTTAGAAGCAAAAATATACAGACATTTAATCGTGCGTTGATTAAATTTAGCACAAAACCGACAGCAAGAAATGTTGTAGTCAGGGCCTAGGCAAGGAATACAGTACAAATGAAAATCTTTGAGGTATTTGCTTCCCACAAGTAATGCAATTATTAACTTTTACTTACATCGGTAAGGAGCAAGAAAAAGTTTCCCCAATGGGGTACTTAGCTTTTAGTTGAAGACTTCGATTCTGAAACTCGAAAATGAAAATTTCAGGAGTCGGCCGACCGGCACTTGCGAACTGCTTCTGCTTCGGGCACGGCAAGAAAGACTGATGTAATGGCATCGGCTGCATGTTTTATACCCCTGATGACCTAACGTCATGGAAGAAGGGACAGCAACCGACGCAGGACCCAAGACTTTGTTAATCAGGCCAACTGAGGGCAACCTGCCAGCAGATTACCCAAATGTAATGACTGCAACAGTGAAACACGAAGAACATTCTGGCCCGCCTGCTGGAACAGCAGGGAAGACGTCTGAGGCAGGTGCCATGGATCCAGCAGTATCATGCTGCGCAAGAAGGGGTACCAGTGTTGGCGTGGCCAGTCTACTGCAATAAGTATTGTCCTTGGTCTGTCCTGTTTGATCTTTAGCAGAACCTTCGAGAAGAGTTAGTGGGGGAAAGGCATAAACAGAGAGGCTTTCCCAGGTGAAGGTCAGGGCATCCACTTTCCAAGCTTGACTGTGGGGAGTCCTTGTGCAGAATTTATCCAATTGGTAGTTGGGGGGGGGAGGCAAACAGGTCTAACTCTGGAGGCCCCATTTGTTCCTCAAGAGGTCGAATATTCCTGGTTCCAGTTTCCATTCATGTGGGTCCATGAGATTTCTGCTTAGGTCGTCTGCCAGTGAATTTAGCTTGCCTGGCAGGAATTGAGCTTGTAGGTGCACTTGGTAGCTCAAGGCTGTGTTCCACAGAGCCATGTCTAGCCTGCAGAGAGGGTATGAGTGGGTTCCCCCTTGCTTGTTCATGTACCACATAACTGTGGTGTTGTCTGTCTTTACCAATAACTGTCCTGGAAGAATGTGGTCCTTGAAGGCTGTCAGGGAATTCTGTACAGCTAACATTTCTTTTTGGTTGATATGCAGGTGCATCTGACTCTGGTTCCGTTTGCCCTGAATGCACTGCCCTGCCAAGTGAGCCCCCCATGCATAGTCTGATGTGTCTGTGGTCAGGGTTTGGGTGGCAGGGGGTAGATTGAAAGGGAGCCTCTTGTTGAGATGGCAGGCCTCTGCTCACCAAAAGAACTTTGTCTTTATACAAGGAATGATAGGAATAATCGACTCCAGGTCCTGAGACTGTTGAAACCATGGGCGTTTTAGATACCATTGTAGTTTCCTCATATGCAGTCTTGCATATGGAATTAGTAGAATGCAAGGGGCCATGAACCACAGGGCTTGCAAAATTTTCCTTGCAGACAACTGGGTCTTTGTGGCCAGTAGTTTGAAGTAGGCTGTCAAAACTTGTTTCTCTGGCATGAGGTAAGCCATCTGGGAAGTTGTGTTCAAGCTTGCTCCCAGGAATACAATCTGATGGCAGGGTACCAGATGACATTTCATTCGTTTATGGTGTACCCCAGCGAGGTTAGAAATTTCTTTACAAATGCCAGATGTTTTAATAGCATGCCCTGGCTTTCTGCCTGAATTAGACAACTGTCCAGGTATGGGTATATTTGAATATTTCTCTGTCTGCAAAATGAAAGGGCTGGAGCTAGACACTTTGTGAATACCTTGGGCGCAGTAGATAAGCCAAAGGGAAGTGCAGAGAAAGTACAGTTGTGTACACTTACCATAAATTTAGATGTTTGAGTGTATTCACTGTTGCAGTCATTACATTTGGGTTATCTGCTGGCAGGTTGCCCTCAGTCAGCCTGAATTCCAAAGTCCTGGGTCCTGCGTCGGTTGCTATCTCTTCTTCCATGACGTCAGGTCGTCGGGGGAATAAAATAGGCAGCAGAAGCCATTTTCTTTAGTTTTTCTTGCCCCAGATGTCTGGTGCCCCCCAAATGGGGAGCAAAAATATATTTAAATTATATATACATGCAACAACAAACTTTACCTTCATCTAAAAGCAAATACACCACAAAGGCTGTAGAATATAGTGAAGGAAACAGACTCCAGAATAAAAGGGGGATGACAGCCGGGTAACCTGGACTGCAACAGTGAATACACTCTAACAAATACATTTATGGTAAGTGTACACAGCTGTACTATGTTCTTCGTGTTTCACTGTTGCAGTCATTACATTTAGTTAGAATCCCAAAACTATGGATGGGAGGCTGGAGCTAAACAGAATTAGGGGCGGCTATAAGGTCCTGCAGAACTGCAGCTGCAAAGCCTGTCCTGGACTTAGAGAATAGAGGCAAATGATGATGCCTTGTAAAAGTATGAACAAAACTCCAAGTAGCAGCTTCTCGAATGTCTTTGGTTGGTACCCCTCAGAAAAGCTGCTGATGTAGCTGCAGCCCTGGTGGAATTAGACCTAACGCCCTTGGGCACCGGTTTACCATGATGTAAATAACAGAAACGAATGCAGTGGTTTATCCACTTTGAAATAGCCTTTCCCTCTGATCCTGCAGCAAATGCACCAGTAGCTGCTCAGTTTTTCTTAGAGCTTTAGCCCTGCTCAAGTAGAATCTTAGTTGTCTGTGTATGTCCAAGGAATGCAGAATCTGCTCCCCCTTGTTCTGCGGATTTGGATAAAAGTTGGCAGATGAATAGTTTAGTTAAGAGCCACACTGGAAACCACCTTAGGCATAAAGGAAGGATTGGTCCTGCGGGACACCCTGTCTTGGTAAAATATAAAAGGCACCACAGCCATGAGGGCCTGCAGCTCTGAAACCTTTCTTGCGGAAGTAATTGCCAGGAGCAAAGCTGTTTTCCATGATAAAAACTTTATATCTGCAGTAGCAGCTGGTTCAAATGGTGGCAGGGTGAGCTTTTCCAACACAAAATTGAGGTCCCATGCAGGAATTGGCAATCTTCTGGGAAGCCTTAAATTTTTGGCCCCTCTAAGATACTGTTTTAGCAAAGGGTGAGAAAAGATCGGTGGCTCTGTGTTGTAATGAGCCGAAATGGCAGATGCATGGATTTTTATTGATGAAAAAGACAGGCCTTTGTCAAGCATCTCAGTCAAGTATTGTAAAAGCTGAGGAATATTTGGCTCTGCTGTGTCAGTTCCTTGTGCTTGGTTCCAAGCAGAGAATCACTTCCATTTATCAGCATAAGATTTTCTAGTACTAGGCCTCCTGGCTTCCAAAATGACATCAATCACAGATTTACTGAGAGGTGTTGACGGAATAACTACATGATCAGCCATGCTGCCAGGTTCAGTGTTTGGAGCTGATTGTGCAGGATCTGATTGTTTTGCTGAGATAGTAAGTGAGGTATTTGTTGCAAGTACCAAGCTGGGAATTGAGACATATTCCTTAGGATTGGATACCAGTGTTGGCGGGGCCAGTCCGGGGCAATTAGTATCATTTTTGTTTCTTCTTGTCTGACCTTTAGTAGGACCTTGGGAAGAAGAGGCAGAGAAGGAAAGGTGCAAACTGATAGGTTTTTCCAACTGAAGGATAGGGCATCCACTTTCCATGCTTGTCTGTGATAAGTCGTTGTGCAGAATTTGTCCAGTTGATAATTCCGAGGAGAGGCAAAAAGGTCTATGTCCGGGTTCCCCCATTTCTTTATCACGCTGAAGACTTGTGGATCCAGTTTCCACTCGTGAGGATCCATAAGGTTTCTGCTTAAGTTGTCTGCCAGAGTATTTTGCTTTCCTGGCAGGAACTGAGCTTGAAGATGTACTTGGTAAGTCAAGGCTGTGTCCCACAATGCCATGGCTAGTCTGCAACGGGGGCATGAGTGTGTGCCCCCCTGCTTGTTTATGTACCACATAACCATGGTGTTGTCCATCTTTATCACTAGTTGTCCTGGATAAAGTTAAGTCCTTGAAGGCTGGCATGGCATTTTGAACTGCTAACATCTCTTTCTGGTTGATATGCAGATGCATTTGTTTTGGGGTCCATATGCCCTGAATGCATCTTCCCACAAGGTGGGACCCCATGCATAGTCCGATGAGTCTGTAGTTAAAGTTTGGCTGGCAGGGGGTAGAGTGAAGGACTGTCCCATGTTTTGATGACATGCCTCTGCCCACCAAAGAAATTCCTGTTGTAGGCAGGGAATGAGAGGAATCTGTTTCCAGACTGACAATGTTGACTCCATAAACTTTTTAGGTACCACTGTAGTTTCCTCATATGCAGTCTTGCATATGGAATCAGTAGATGCAGGATGCCATGAACCCCAAAGCCTGCAGAAATTGTCTTGCAGATAACTGGGTTTTTGTTGCCATCTGTTTGAAGTAAAGTCAGTTGCCTTTGTCTGGCATGAGGAAAGCCATCTGGGCAGTTGTATTCAAGCTTGCACCCAGGAATGTTATCTTTTGAGAGGGTACCACTTGTGATTTCTTTTCGTTTATTGTGTACCCCAAGCATGTTAGAAGCCTTTTCACAAACGCCAGATGCTGATGAAGAATGTCCTTGTTCTCTGCTTGAATGAGACAGTCGTCCAAGGACAGATTTGTATACCTCTTGGTCTGCAAAATGCAATTACTGGTGCCAGGCACTTTGTAAAGACCCTGGGTGCAGTAGATAAGCCAAAGGGCAGTGCAGACAACTGGTAATGCATAAAGCCAGCCTTGAAACGGAGGTATCTTCTGCACGATTCCCTTATTGGGATATGCAGGTATGCCTCTTAAGTCTAAAGTCACTAGCCAAGCGTTTTTGCCCAGCATGGGCAGAAGCTGCTGCAAAGTTAGCATTTTGAATTTTGGAATGTCCAGGAATGTGTTCAAAATTGATAAATACAGTATTGGGCGCCAGGCCTGGTCTTTTCTGGGTAACTAGAACAGTCTAGAGTAAAACCCTTGTCATTTTTCCTGTTCTGGCATTGGCTGAATAGCCCCCATATCCATGAGGAACGTAACTTGTTTATGTGCCTCTGCCCATTGATTTTTTGGTAGATCTGGCCAACCGTTTGGAATTGGCAGTGTGTGGAAGTGGAATCTGTATCCCTGGGATACTATGTTTAATACCCACTTGTCCTTGGTTAACTGTCAGTTTTGAGCATAAAGTGCTAATTTTCCCCCCAAGGGTGCTGCCAAAAGATAAGTGCTTGGTGATGGCAGAGGGAAGTCATTGAGACGGTTTACTGTAGGGTTGCGCTTTATTTCCTCTAGACTGGGAGGTAGATGCACCCCATTGCTTTGACCTGTAAGAATCCTGTGACTGGTATCTAGAACCTTTAGGGCGCCTGGATTTGCCCCGTGGAGCTGTCGGACACAGGAAAGGACCAATTTTTTCTAGGCCAGTGTCTACTGAATCTTGGTGGCTGCACTTGTAAGAAGTCTTTTACAGTTTGCATAGACTTAGCTTAGTCTTCCATTTCCTTTAAAACCTCTTCTGCCTTAATAGCAAACAGAGTATCATGCTGTACAGGTGCATCCAGCAATTTAGCTTTAACATGATCAGGCAAATTTTGCTTTTTTAGCCAGGCATGCCTTCTAGTCACAGATCCAGTAACTGCAGCCCTGCAGGAGGCCTCTAAGGAATCAAAACCACATTGCAAAGTATGCTTTCCAACCTGTTCTGCTGCATGCAATAATTCCTGCAATTCTTTTTCTGCACATTCAGAAATCATCATTTTCTGTTTCAGTAATCTCATAACATGCTGTTGATACTTGAGCATATGAAACTGGCAGTTTAAGGCCCTAATAGCCAAAGTAGCAGAAGTGTATACCTTCTTACCTCATCTGTCCAAGGCCCTGGAATGTCTATCAGAGGGGGTAGGGGTTTTGGCGGCAGCAGCAGCCTTAATGCCCTTTGGTCCTTGGGAAATGGTCTCTGGATCTGCAGTAGGATTCTTGAAGAGGAACTTGAGAGTCAGGTACTCTGTAAAACCGGTCAGGTTTTCCTGGGAGCTGGAGGTAAAGTGTCTGGGGCCAGGCTAGATTCCAAGAAGGCATCATCTGCAATGTCCAGAACAGGAGGGATAGCTAAAGGCCTGTATTGTGGGAGGAGTAAGAATTCCATAAGCATCTTTTTGGAGTCAAAGCAATCCTGGCTTTCCCTGCAGAAATGCTTCCTAAGAGTGTGCAAGGTTTCGCCAAAAGAAAAAAAACCTTCTGGAGAGGAAGGAAAGGAAATGGAATCCTTTGCATCAGAATCCTCTTAGGTAGATAAGGGCAAATCCTGGTAATCAGAATAAACAGAAATTTCAGAATCCTGATGAGAAGAATCTGAAGGATCAGAAGGAAAATCAGTTACAGGTCTCTTAGAGGGGTAAGGCTGGCTTCCCCTAATTAAAGGTCTTCAGCCATTCTAAGCATTTGTTTTTTTAGGCATATGGCCCTGACCATGCGGTTTGGACGTCTGTTTTCTAGGCGTGGGTCGAGTTTTTGGCCTTGATGAAGATGGCGTCTGTTTAAAATGCAAATCTGTAGGCCTGAATACACCCTCAGAAGCCGGTGCCTGCACAGCGGCTCCGGACCCATCCAAGATAGAGACATCCGCAGGTTCCATAGTCGAATAAGCATCTTGCGGCATACCGGACTCTGAATGGGTCTCAGAATGGGTCTCAGTACAGGCCTGCGAATCTGAAGTAGTTGGTATCAGGGGCTGCGAAAGCACCTCACTGAGTATCGGCGAACTGGCAACTAGCTTAAAGGAAGCATCATCGGCAGTTTTGGACCTATGCGGTCTTGTCTCTGTCTTTATCCTTACTTTTTTTGGAATATCGATAGTCTGATAGCTTACCGAAGCTATTGCTGGATAGTTAAACAGAGTACCAAAATAATTTGCTACAAAAGTAGACTAACGACGAATAGTTCAGGGGTTGAATAAGGCAAAAAAATGACAGCGAGGGACGTCGTGGTCTGGGCCTAAGCAAGGAATGCAGTATGAATGAAACTCTTTGAGGTATTTTTTTTCCACAGTTAAGACCATTGTTAACTTTTACTGACCTCGATTAAGAGCAAGAAAAAGGATCCCCAAAGGGGTACTTAGCTTTTTTCGAAGACTTCAGTTCTGAAACTCAAACGAAAGTTTCAGGAGTCGGCCGACCAGCACTTGCAAACTGCTTCGGGCACCACGTGGCAAGAAAGACTGATGTAACGGCGTCGGCTGCATGTTTTATACCCCTGACGTCATGGAAGGAGGGACAGCATCCAAAGCAGGAATCCAAGACTCTGGTATTCAGGCTGGATGAGGGCTACCTGCAGGCAGATAACCCAAATGTAATGACTGCAACAGTGAAACACGAAGAACATGTGGGTAGATGGATAGATTGGTTTAGAGACAAGTCATTGACAACCTTGGGCATAAAGGAGGGATTGGTCCGCAGGGTTACTCTGTTCTCTATGGAAGATGGTGTAGGAGGGGGCAGGCCATTAAGGTCTGCAACTCTGACACCCTTCTAGCTGAAGTGATAGCCACCAGGAGGGACAGTCTTCCATGTACACATCTGTAAGGAAGAGGACCCAGCTGGTTCGAAAGGGTGCTGGGTTAGTTTCTCTAAGATGTAGTTAAGGTCCCAGGGCAAAGGGATAGATTTCTTTGGTGGTCTCATGTGTAAGATCCCTTTAAAGAAGAGCTTTACTTCGAGCCTGGCTAGCAAGGGGGGGATCACGGGGCAGGCAGGCTGATATAGCAGAAAGGTGTACTTTTACAGAAGAGTAAGAGGGTTTACCTTCACATCGATCACATATGATCGGCCAGCCACATCGAACAGTTTCTGTGAAACCAGAACCACAAAACTTTTAAAAAGTCAAATGTCTAATTTTGACATTTCCGGCCACACCAAACCTCCAAACCAGTGCTACCATGGGTCAAAAAGGGGGGCGAGAATTTGCCGTTCGGATATGTGGAACTCGACATTCGGGACGTTCACACTTAGGTATTTGCGGAAGCAGTGTCGACTATAGTGAGATCGGCGTTATGAAGGTAAACAGAGTAAGAGTCCACTTTTAATCAATTGACACGAGAGAGATCCAGGGGGACCTCGGCAGAACAAGGGTCCCTTCCCTTGTCCAATCACCATTTTGTAAATCTTTCCCACTTAGCCATAAGATTTTCTGGTGGTAGGTTTCCTTGCCTCCCTTAGGACTGAAAGCACGTCCTCTGAGTAGTGGTGTCTGAAGGGGATCTAAAATTTATCACCCACAGAGTCAGGGATAATATCTGTAAGCGTGGGTGCAACAATCTCTGTCTTGTGTCAGTAGGTTCACCTTGTAGGGTAACAAAGTGATTGGCCTTGGCTAGATTGTGATGTACGGGGGGAACCAGTGCTGCCTTGGCCAGTAGGGAGTCACTAACCAGATTTTTGGTTCGTCTTTCTGAGTCAGTGGGAACGGGGGGGTGGAGGCATAAAGGAACTTCCCCTCCCAAGAGACGCTGAAAGCATCCACTCTCCATGTTACAGGGGAGTACGTTTTTGAGCAGAAGGTCTGCAGTTGCCTGTTCTGGGGGGATGCAGACAGGTCTATTTGCAGAGCACCCCACTAGTGGACTGTGTGTAGAAGAACCTCCCTGTTCAGCATCCATTCGTACTGCGGTGATTAAGTCCTGCTCAGGAGATCTGCTTGTTGGTTGTCCTGTGAGGGGATGTAAGCCACCTGCAGGACTAAGTTGTGACGAGAGTCTAGGTTCCATATCAACAGAGTTAGTCTGCACAGCTGATAGGCCTTTGTTCCTCCCTGCTTTTTGAGGTACCACAACCGGGTTGTCTTGTCACTATCAGGAGCACGTCTGGAACGAGAAGGGGAGTAAAGGTTTTTAGAGCTAAGAAGACTGCTGTCATTTCCCTGACATTGATGAGCTTGGCCTGCAGAGAGAGATAACACTTTTCTTGAACCCTGTAGGAAGCCAGTGTTGCTCCCCAACCTAAATCTGGGGTGGGAGGTTGGCGTAATGGTTAAGGTGCTTACCTTATAAACACAAGGTGCAGGGTTTGATTCTCACATGGGGCAACTGGCTAGGCTTAAAACGCCCCCCCCCCCCAAGGACAGTTAGCCAAGTACTAATCTATGAATCTGAGGCATCTGTATGCATTGTTTGGGCTGGGGTGGGGAGTTGGAGTGGTAGCCCCGGTTTAGTTGGATTTGCTGGATCCACCAGCTGACTTCTGTCTTTAGACAGGGAAGGAGGGGGAATGACTTGTTCTAAACGATGTAGGTGTTGGGATCAGATGCTTTTGAGGGTACCACTGTAGCTTGCGCATGTGCATTCTGGCCAGTGGTAGCATGGGGATGGTAGCTGCCATTAAACTCAGGAGACGGAGAAATTGCCTTGCCGTCACCTTCTGGGAGAGTAGGGTTTCCTGGAAGTGGGAAGTCAGGGAAAGTACCTTGTCCTGTGGGAGAAAAGCCTTCATTTTGTCCATTCTGATTCTGCAGCCTAGGAAAATCTTGTCCTGGCCTGGGATCAGGGAGGACTTTGGGAGGTTGATGGTGAACCCTAGATTCTGCAGAAGGGACATGATGAAGTGCAGATGCCTTGAGAGAGTATCGCTGGACTCTGCCAGTATCAGGATGGCATCCAGACAAGGGTAAATCTGGACTACCTGAGTTCTGCAGAAGGCAATTGCTGGAACTAGGCACTCTGTAAAGACTCGGGGGGGGGGGGGCACGGATAAACCAAAGGGCAAGGCAGTAAATTGGAAATTAGAGGAAGGTCCAGAGAAACGCAGGAATTGTCTGTGGGAAGTCCTGATGGGTATGTGTAGGTAGGCCTCCTTTAGGTCCAAGGTGACCATGAAGGCTTTGGCTGGAATTAGAGACAGCAGAGTGGGGAGAGAGCATTTTGAAGGAAGGTACCTGAAGGTGAAGATTTAGGAAGGAAAGGTCTAAGATGGGTCTCCAGGGGCCCATCTTTTTTGGGGACCAAGGAACGGGAGTAGAAGCCCTTTCCTTCTTGTCCTGAGGGGATGGGTTCTATACTGCCTAGCTTTAGAAGATCTGCCAAAACTTGTGGCATGAGATGGGGCTGCTTTTTGGGGGGAATGGAATGCCTTTCCTGGAGGGGGGGGGGGTTCTTTCCAGGATAGGAAGCACCCTTTTTGGATAATGAATAAGATCCATTGGTCTGTGGTGATGGATTGCCATAGGGGAAGACAGTGGGAAAGGCGTACAGAGAGGGGTAGGTGGACAACGCTGTGACGCATTACTGGGGGATCATCTGTCCTGAAAGGATAGTCTTGGTTGAGGAGGTGGAGCATAAGGTCTGGACATGGTGGGTCTTCTAGCCCCTCTTCTACATATGGAAGAGAAAGCATTAGTCTTAGGGTTACACCTCACAAAGGTGGACTTAGCAGGATAGTTCCTATAATAATTGGGAATGGGTGACACCAGAAGATGCTTGATGTCCTGTAGTTCTTCACTTTTTTCCCGCAGATTCTTGAAGAGGTCTGCAGGAGATTGTGGTCCAGAGAGGCGTCCAAGATATTGGACTTGAAGTCCTGTGGTAGGTTCTGAAGTCTTAGCCATGAATACCTCCTGAAGACAGAAGCAGTTGCTGCAGAGCAGGCAGATGCTTCTACAGCATCGTAGCTGCATCTGATGGAATGCTTGGACACCTGTTGGGCCAAGGGCAGTCTGGAGGTAATGTCAGTCTTAATAGGACTGTCAGGCAAAAAAGCCATCATGGAGGAGGCTTGAGACACTAAATCTAGCATACTTGGTCGTGAGGGTCTGATAATTTATGGCTCTGAAAATCAAAGTGGAAGATGTGTATAACTTCTTTCCCACCCTATCCATGTATTTGCTATCTTTATCTGTGGGTAGGAGGGAGGCAGAAGGCAGCAGTCTAGATTATCTGGGGTAGTGGCCATCACAGCTGGATCCACCAAGGGTAGTATAACTCTGAATTTCCGGTCCTCTGGTACATTATAAAAATGGTCAGGGCGCTTAGGGGCAGGAGGCTGGGAGTCTGGTGCCTTAGAAGCGGAGTTGAAGGCATCCAAGTAAGCAGGTAGAACCGGAGGAACCGAAGGGGAGGGTAATTCTACTTGCAGAAGCTCAAAGTACCTCTTTTGGGTGTCAGTCATTTGGGACGTATCCCATTTAAAGTAGTCTTTCACCTTGGTGATGGTCTCACCAAACATAATATCCTCAGGAGAATACCCTTTCACAGATTCCTCATCAGGAGAGTAATATTCCTGGGGGAAGCAATCTGGGATGCATATGAAATGGAATCCTCCAAGGAAGAAAAAGAATAATCATGCTCTTCCTCCCTGACTTCAGAGGTCATGGGAAACTAGGGAGAGGCAGAAGCAGGCCTACGGCTCTACAGATGCAGAGTAGTGGGGGCTGAGGCTGAAGGCTTAAGGGCCATAAAGGCCTGCATGAGCGAGGAGGTGAAGGCCTGCCAGTCTGGTATGGCTTCTGTAGAGGAGGAGGAGGAGGCATGCTTAGTTTTCTGCTGCTTTTTGGCCAGGGTAGAAGTAGGAAGCGGACTGGCATCAGGTTTTGAGATTAACACATCCGAAGTCTGGATCCCGGTCGGAGGTACCACTGAAGCTGGTTCTCCCTCGACATTGACTGTAGTCTGGTTAAGCTCAGAGGACATGCCGGTCGTCGGCTGTGCAATGGCTTCCTCAAGGGACTTCCTCTTAGTTGACGGATCCGTCAAGCGCACCACAACTAGATCGTCAGTTGGCAGGGTGTTGGGAAGAGGAGTGGCAGGCAAGGAAGGCCTAGGAATTTTGGCCTTTATGTGCAGGGGTTTAGGTGCGGCCTCCGATGCGGGATGTATTCTAAGGGCTAACCGCTTAAGGCACTGGCTTTCAAGGTAGAGGTTTAAAGCGGCCAGGCAGCTGCGAAGGGTCTTCGACACAAATGATTGACAAATTGTGCAGGAGAAGTGATGGTGTTCTCGGCCTAAGCAAAAAACACCTATCATGGGTGTCATTATGGGGTATCTGGTGCCCACATTGGCATTTTCCCTTTTTACCTGACATCAGCTAAAGGCTACAACAATCAAGCCTAAGCAATTACAACTGGCAAAATAAGAGAAACAAAAACCCAACAGGTTACTTACCTTTGATGCGACGTCTGTGAAGCAGCGATTGGATGACGCAAAGGTAGTCTGCAGCTGAAACGTTCTGAGGATTGTGCGTGCAGACGTCACATTTAAGGCCCCTGGTTTATGGCCTTACATCTGACGTCCCATGCACACCAACAGACAAGCTAAAGCTTTTGCATAGGAGCCGACGTACGAGTCACCTAATGGCAAAAAATCCCACAACTAGAATACTGCAATATAGGAATAGGACATCTCTTCAGACTTCACCCACTAATTCAGATCCTGCTTGCAACGGCTTATGCGGACTGGGTGGGACATGGGATGCGTTAGAGACCACTGAGACACTAGGAGCCACTGTAGTAGCTTCATATTGGGTCTCTCTAGGGGAACTATGGTAATTGTTTCTGCCATTGACCCTAGCAGTTGAAGGACTAACTGAGCTGGGACTTTGTCTTGAGAGATTATCACTCAGAGCTGAGATCTTAACCTCTGTAGTCTGTGATGAGAAAGAGTGACAAGACAGTACCGGGTGTCGAATGTTGCGCGAGTTGGTTCATGTTTCGACTTTTCCATTTACTGAGATACCCAAGAGGTGTGCTAGCTGTAGGGTGTAATGCAAGGAGAGAAGTAGATGCTTGGTGGGGGGTGGGGGGGGGGGGAGCAGTAAGGAGCCAATCATCTAAATATGGAGGAAACACCTGAAATCCTTGCAGTCTCAAGTGAGCTGTTACTACTGCCATACATTTGAACACACTGGGGGCTGTGGAGAGACCAAAGGGCAGCGCTCGAAATTGGTAATGATTGGCTCCCATCCAGAAGTGGAGATATCTTCTGGAATGCATGTCCATTTTTATATGGTAATACGCATCCTGGAGATCTATCGAGCACATTCAATCGTTTACTCCAAATAAGAGGATAGACTGAACTGTGACCATCCGGAATTTGGTCTGTTTGACGAACTTGTTTACGATGCAGAGGTTTAAAATTGGCCTCCAATCCCCTGTCTTTTTTGGCACTAAAAAGAACCTTGAGTAAAATCTGGATTCTACTTGGTTTGGTGGGATTGTTTGGATGACTTCTCGAGCAGCTTTCGAATTTCTTCCACTGCTGCATCCCTTTCCTAATCTGTCCAATGTCCAAGACTCTCTGAAGGAGGGGCAGCAGGACTCGCGTCTGCGAGTTTTCTTTATGGCCGCCACCACCATAGCATCTACTGCCAAGCCTTTGGACCAGTGCAGCTGATCCTCCGGGGGAGAGTATTTTGTCCAGTCTCTGGCGGACTGGGTCACTAGTATCGGGGGCCTTCCGAGAGCACTGCACAATGAGCTTGACCAACTCATCTGCAGGCGGGGGGGGGGGTCACCCAGGAAGTAGAAGTTCGGGTATGGAAAGCCTGCAAGAATACAGATTCCTCCAAGGAAGGGTTGGTGGGCTTCCAGTCACCCCTCTGTTTTAAGATCTCCAGTATGTCTCCAAAGGAGACATCTTCAGTGGGCGACCATGAGGACCCTTCCCTCTCATTGTAATCTGCATCTTCAGTGAGAGATTCTCCTCAGGTGAATCAACGTGCTTTTTCTTGCATGATCTCTTATGGGGTAGCTCATCAGTGGGAAGGTCTGAAGTTGACTCCCAAGAGAGGGTACCTGCGGTAGGGTATCTTGCTGCTCCCATGCCCAATTCCCCAGTGTAGTGGACTGTGTTCTCAGCTGTGATCCAAAGGACACAGATCTATCCAACTGTGAGCCCTGCTGAGGTGAGTGCCCTCTCCATAACCTGGAAGGCAGGCTCGCCCAACCTGGAATGGAGAAAAACAACCTCAGAACCGGGGTCACATCCCACTCCGACGAGCCTGTCTCCAGGGAAGGAGCCACAAGAGGACTTGGAGCGGTCAGAGCAACTAGAAACGAAGACAGCGCCGTAACTGGTGCTGTACTAGGGATCACGGTGCTGACAGACCAGTCACAGTCTCGAGGGTGGGTCAGCTACGAAAGAGCCGTGGTCCACAAAGTAGGTTCCCAAACCACGGAAAGATCCACCATTGAAACTGAAGAAGCTGGCAACCGGAGGGTCACGGGCATAGAGGCCTCCAAGACCTGTGGGGAGGTTAAAGGAGGAATATAGGTTGGAGTCTGTGGAGAAAAACCCTTGGCTCCAGATGGGAGGGAGGTCCTAGATGGAGTTGGGATGCCTCTGGCCGCCAGGAGTTGATCCACAAGTCAACTACATCAAGCACAGAAAAGCTCCTGGTGGAAGGAGTGAATATCCCCGATGGAGATTCTGGCCGGTCAAGAAATGGACTAAGCTGATGTCCAACAAAGGGGTCAACGGAGGGGGAATATTGACTCCTGGCTAGTGTCTCGACCTTTGGTACCGTAGTCAAAATGACCAGAAGGTTGTGATGGGAGAGGAGTGACCAAATTTGAGGGAGAAGCCATTATTCGTGCCGAGAGGGTCTACAGTACTGTGGCAATTGTAGTCTGTTCCATAGTCAAGGACTGCACCATGGAGGGAGTTTTTTGCTCCGGTACCAAGATGGTTGTCTGTGTCAGTTTGGCATGCTTAGTTTTCGGTTCAGTATGAACCTGGGCTTTAATAGTTGTTGGTTCCTGTGACTGAGGAGACGTTGGGACCAAATGACTCCTTTGTCTCAGCAAATTACACAGATATGTGTAATGCAACACATTTATGGTAAGTGTACACAACTGTACTTTCTTTTTAGTGCCAAAAAAGACAGGAGACTAGAGACTTATACTGGATCTCAGCCTTCTAAGCAAATTTGATCAACAGCCCAAATTTCGGATGGCAGTGATTCAATCTGTACTTCTCTTTTTAGAGGAAAACAATTAGATGTGTTCTATAGACCTTCAGGTGGTGTACTACCACATAAAAATGGAAAACACTCCAGAAGGTTTCTCTGCTTTCAGACAGGAACCATTCATTTTCAGTTCAGAGTACTGCCCTTTGGTGTCACTACAGCCACCAGGGTATTCACCAAATGTATGGTAGCAGTAACAGCTCATTTGAAACTGCACAAATTCCAGGTGTTCCATGTCTAGATGACTGGCTCATCACCAGTTCCACCAGGCATCTACTGCTTTAAGGAACACCGTTAATTCTACATTTATTCATGCGCTTGGGCATCACAGTCAGCCAAAGTCTCAGCAAAGCCCCTCAAGATTTAGAATTCACAGGAACTCATATGAACACCATTACTTGTGTAACCTCCTTTCAGCACAGATTACAGAAGATAAAATCCCAAAGTACATCCTAGTCTATGCAAAAACAAAGATCCAGCGCTACTAGTCCTTCAAGCGTTTGGTTCCATGGCAGCAACCGTCACTGTAGTCCCTTTAGTGAGGTTTCACATGTGGCTACTACAATGGCTTCTAGCATCACAATGATCTACTCTTCTAACCCATCCAGTGAACTGCCTCATACTAATCAAAATCTCTTTATTTCATTTTCCACAAGGATAGAGTTTCACTCAGAACAAATCAATCCATCCTTCTGAAGGTAGTCAGAGTCCAACATTAATCAAACAATAGACTTGCCTGGTTTCTCTTCCCCAATTTTTCCAACAAAGGCAAATACTGCCTGCATTTTCTGGATGTTCACAGGCAATTATGTTTCTATCTCAATAGAAAAAAACAATATAGAAAATCAGAACAGTTTGTATCCTTTTCTGGCCCAACTTTAGGGAAATCTGTTTCCAAAGTTACTTTGTCAAAACCTAAGAGAGACTATTACTTTAATAAATAATAAAAAGAATCTCAAGTTACCTGCTTCTGAGAGGGCGCATTCCACCAGATCAATGGCCACTTCAGCAGTTTTCCATTCCAAGGCTTCCAAGAATGAAATATGCACAGCAGCAGCGTGGGCTGCACCACATACTTTATCACTTATTACAAATTGGATCTGATCCCCAGGGGAAGAGCTTCCTTTGGTTCTATGGTCTTAGGAATATCCTTCCATACTGCTACACAGGATCTTAAGTAGCTGGGGACTCTGTCCTAAGAGTCAAGAATAGATGAAGATTGACATCAGATAAAGAAGTTGTGTTCTTACTATAATGTTCCATCTGTGTTGTCGATCTTAGTCTATTCTTGGCATCCCACCCCTCCTTCCCCTGCTGTGAATTCCTAGAGGAGTGAACATTTGTCCTGGGTGCCTTGTTAGGGTTCACCTTGGACATGGCTTCTTCATATTTGCTTATGGATGTTCGTGTTTCACTGTTGCAGTCATCACATTTGGGTTATCTGCTTGCAGTAGCCCTCAGTCGGCCTGATTAAAGTCGTGGGTTCTACGTCGGTTGCTGTCACCTCTTCCGTGACATCAGGTCATCAGGGGTATAAAACATGCGGCCATCATTACATCAGTCTTTCTTGCCATGCAGTGCCCGAAGCAGAAGCAGTTCGCAAGTGCTGGTCAGCAGGACTCCTGAAATTTTCGTTTTCGAGTTTCAGTACCGAAGTATTCAACTAAAAGCCAAGTACCCTGTTGGGGAAACTTTTTCTTGCTCTAAACCAATGTCAGTAAAAGTAAACAATTGCATTTCCTGTGGAAAGCAAATACCTCATCAAAATTTTCATTCGTACTGTATTCCTTGCCTAGGCCCTGACCACGACGTACATCCCTGTCGGTTTTACGCCTTATTTAAACCACGAACTATCCGTAGTCTGTATATTTTCGCTTCTAAATATTTTGGTGCTCATTTTAATTATCCCGATATATCTTCAAGTAAGCCATCCAACTACAGACATTCCCAAAAAACACAAAGATAAAGACAGTGACAGGCCGCCGAGGCACCGGTACTCAGTGAGAAGCTTTCGCAGCCCCTGATACCCGCTACTTCAGATTCACACGCCTCTACTGAGACCCATTCAGAGACCGGTATGCTGCGAGATGGTTAAACTGTAGAACCTGCAGATGTCTCTACCTTGGATGGGTCCAGAGCCGCTGTGCAGGCACCGGCTTCTGAGGGTGTATTCATGCCTACTGACTTGTATTTTAAACAGATGCCAGCTTCTTCAAGGCCTAAAACTCGATCCATGCCTAGAAAACAGACGCCCAGACCGCGTGGTCAGGCCTCTGCCTAAAAAAACAAATCAGAATGGCTGAAGACCCTATTACTTTAATCAGGGGAAGCCAACCTTCCCACTCAAAGACCTAGGACTGAGTTTACTTATGATTCTTCTGATTAGGATTCTGAAATTTGTATCCTCTGATGACCAGGATTTACCCTGATCTACCTATGAGGATTCTGATGCAGAGGACTCTCTTCCCTCTGCTTCCCCTCCACAGGATTTCTCTTTTGGTGAAACTTTGCATAATCTTAGGGAGCATTTTTGCTGGGAAAGCCAGGATTACTCTGACTAAAGAGAGGCTTGGGGATTTCTTACTCCTGCCCCAACACAGGCCTTCAGCTATTCCCCCTGTACTGGATATAGCTGATGATGCTTTTTCGGAATCTAGCTTGGCCCCTGACTCTACCTCCTGCTCCCAGAAAACCAGATAGATATTACAGGGTTCCTGGCTCTCACAAGTTCCTCTTTAAAAATCCTACTGCAGATCATTTCACAGGGACCAAAGAGCATTAAGGCTACTACTGCCAAAAATCCTAACCCCTCTGATAGAGATTCCAGTGCGCTGGACAGATGGGGTAAGAAGGTACACACTTCTGCAACCTTGGCCATTAGGACATTAAACTGCCAGTTTCATATGTTGAAGTATCAGCAGCATATTATTGGACTGCTTAAGCAGAAAATTATGATTCCTGACTGTGCTAAAAATAAAGATTTACAGGATTTAATGCATTCTGCTACACAAGTTGGACAACATACTTTGCAATGTGGTTTTGATTCACTAGAGGCATCTTGTAGGGCCTGCTGTCATTGTCACTTAGCTTAAGGAGCAATCTTTGCCAGATCATGTTAAAGCTAAATTGCTGGATGCTCCCCTAAACCAGGACCTCCTGTTTGGCAGCAAAGCAGAAGTAGTACTTAAAAAAAAAATGGAGGTAAAAGCTAAATCTATGCAAACTGTTAAGATTTCCTGCAAGTACAGCCTCCCAGATTTAGTAGGCATTGCCCTCTAAGAATTGGTCCTTTCCTGCCTCTTCCAGGACTTCTCAGTCCAAACCCAGAACCAGCAGAACACCCAGACGTCGGTCCCAAGTTATGCACAGGACTAAGCTCCCACTTCCAAAGCAGGGAGTAGTAAGCCTCCCCCCTGTGGTAAACTGTCTCAATTACTTAACTTTAAATCTTCCAAGAGCTGCACAAATGATTGCTCCTTTAGAGGGAAAGATTGCCCTGCAGGCAAAAAATTGGGAACTCATTACTCAGGACAAATGGGTTTTAAATATAGTTTCCCAAGGATACAGATTCCACTTCCATACCTTACCAACCCAAAACGGTTGGCCAGATCTAACCCCAAATTAGTGGGCAGAGGCCCAAAAGCAAGTTCTCTCTCACTAAAGTATCAGGGCTACTCAAACTGTCCCAGAAGAGGAAAGGGGACAAGGTTTCTACTCAAGACTTTTCCTGGTGCCCAGAAAAGACTACTGCTGGAGTCCTATCCTGGACCTCTCTGCCCTAAACACATTTTTGGTGATCCCAAAATTCATGATGTTAACTCTTCACCAGTTGCTTCCTATGCTAGGCAAGGATGCCTTGGATGGCAACATAGGATTTAAAGGAAGCCTACCTGCACATCCCAATCAGGGAATCTTGCAGAAGACACCTACGCTTCAAAGGCTACATGCACTATCAGATGTTCTTTGTGTTTCATTACTGCAGTCATCACATTTGTGTTATCTGCTTGCAGTAGCCCTCAGTCAGCCTGAGTCTTGGGTCCTGCGCCGGTTGCTGTCTCTTCTTCCATGACGTCAGGTCGTCAGGGGTATAAAACATGCACCAGATGCCATTACATCAGTCTTTCTTGCCGTGCAGTGCCCGAAGCAGAAGCAGTTCGCAAGTGCCGGTCGGCCGACTCCTGAAATTTTCATATTCGAGTTTCAGAACCGAAGTCTTAAACTAAAAGCCAAGTACTCTGTTGGGGGAACTTTTTCATGCTCTAAACCGATGTCAGTAAAAGTAAATAATTGCACTTCTTGTAGAAAGCAAATACCTCAAAGATTTTCATTCATACTGTATTCCTTGCCTAGGTACTAACCACGACGTACCTCGCTGTTGGTTTGTTGCCTTATTTAAACCACTATCAGTCTGTATATTTTTGCTTCTAAATATGTTGGTGCTCGGTTCAATTATGCCGATATGTCTTTGGTAAGCTACCCGACTACCGACATCCCAAAAAAATGCAAAGATAAAGACAGACAGGCTGCCGAGGTCCAAAGCTGCTGACGACGCATCTAAGCCAGTCGCCAGTTTGCCGGTACTCAGTGAGGTGCTTTCGCAGCCCCTGATACCCACTACTTCAGATTCGCAGGCCTCTACTGAAACCCATTCGGAATCCAGTATGCCGTGAGATGCTTCAAGTGTGGAACCTGCGGATGTCTCTACCTTGGATGGGTCCAGAGCTGCTGTGTAGGCACTGGCTTCTTAGGGTGTATTCAGGCCTTCTGACCTGAGTATTAAACAGACATCATCTTGTTCAAGGCCTAAAACTCGAACCATGCCTAGAAAACTGACGCCCAGACCGCATGGCCAGGCCTCTATGCCTAAAAAACAAAGAATGGCTGAAGACCTTATTACGTTAATCAGGGGAAGCCTACCCCCCCCCCCCCCTCTGAGACCTAGGACTGAGTTTGCTTATGATACTTCTGACCAGGATTCTGAATTTTCTGTTTCCTCAGATGACCAGGATTTACCCTTATCTACCTATGAGGATTCTGATGCTGAGGACTCTATTCCCTCTGCATCCCCCCCCCCCCCACAGAATTTATCTTTTGGTGATATCTTGCATACCCCTCGGGGAGCATTGTCGTTGGGAAAGTCAGGATTTCTCGGATTCTAAGAAGAGGCTTAGGGATTTCTTACTCCTGACCCAACAGTCCTTTAGCCATACCTCCCGTACTAGACATTGTTGATGATGCCTTTTCGGAATCTAGCTTGGCCCCTGACTCTCTACACCCTGATCGCAGAAAACCTGATAGATATTACAGGGTCCCTGACTCTCAAGTTCCTTTTCAAAAAATCCTTCTGTGGATCCTAAGACCATTTCACAGGGATCCAAGGGCATTAAAGGTACTACTGCCAAAAATCCTACCCCCTCTGAAAGAGACCCCAGGGCGCTGGATAGATGGGGTAAGAAGGTATGCCTTAAACTGCCAGTTTCATATGTTCAAGTATTAGCAGCATATTATTGGACTGCTTAAACAGAAAATGATGTTGATTCCTGATTGTGCTGAAAATAATGATTTACTGCATTCAGCTGAACAAGTTGGAAAACATACTTTGCAATGTGGTTTTGATTCACTAGAAGCATCTTGCAGGGCTGCTGTAACTGGGTCTATACTTAGAAGGCATGATTGGCTTAAGGAGCAATCTGTGCCAGAGCATGTTAAAGCAAAATTACTGGATGCTCCCATAAATCAGGACCGCCTGTTTGGCAACAAGGCAAAAGTTGTTCTTAAAAAGATAAGAGGAAAAAGCTAAATCTATGCAAACTGTTACAGATTTCTTACAAGTACAACCTCCAAGGTTTAGTAGGCATTGGCCTTCCAAGAATTGGTCCTTTCCTGCCTCTTCCAGACCTTCTCAGTCTAAACCCAGATCCAGCAGAGCACCCAGGCTGCAGTCCCAGGGTACACACAGGACTAAGCAGTGGGAGGCCTCCACTTCCAAATTTGGGAGCAATAAAACTACCCCCGTATGGTAAACTGTCTCAATGATTTTTTTTTAAAAACTTTCAAGCACTTCTCAACTGACCGCCCCTTTGGGGGGAAAGATTGCTCTTCATGCACAGAACTGGGAACTCATTACCCAGGACAAATGGGTTTTAAACATAGTGTCCCAAGGATACAGATTTCACTTCCACACGTTACCAACACCAAGCGGGTGGCCAGATCTACCCACAAATCAGTGGGCAGAGGCCCAAAAGCAAGTACGTTCCCTCCTAAGCATAGGGGCTATTCAACTAGTACCAGAAGAGGAAAAGGGACAAGGTTGTTACTCCAGACTTTTCCTGGACAACAGAAAAGAAAATTCATGATGTCCTATCCTGGACCCGTCTACTCAACTCCTTTTTGGTGATTCCAAAATTCAAGATGCTGACCCTTCACCAGTTGCTTCCTATGCTAGGCAAAGATGCCTGGTTGGCAACGCTAGATTTAAAGGAAGCATACCTGCACATCCCAATCAGGGAATCTTGCAGAAGATACCTACCTACGCTTCAAAGCAGGCTACAAGCACTATCAGTTCTCTGCATTGCCCTTTGGCTTATCTACTATGCCCAGGGTATTCATAAAGTGCCTAGCTCCAGTCATTGCATTTTGCAGGCAAAGAAATATTCACATATACCCATACCTGGACGATTGTCTAATTCAAGCAGAAAGCCAGGACATACTTTTGAATCATCTGGCCTTTGTACAATGGGTGCTAACCCGTCTGGGGTACACCATAAACTAACAGAAATCTCACCTGGTACCCTGTCAACAAATTATATTCCTGGGAGCAAGCTTGAAAACAACTTCCCCAGATGGCTTTCCTCACGCCAGAGAAATAAATTCACTTGACTACCTACTTCAAACAAGTGGCCACAAAAACCCTGCTATCTACAAGGAAAAACTACAAGCCTTGGGGTTCATGGCCTCCTGCATTCTTCTAATTCCATATGCAAGACTGCATATGAGGAAACTACAGTGGTATCTAAAAAGCCTATGGTGTCAACATTCTAAGGATCGAGAAGCAATAATTCCTATCATACCTTGCCTACGCCTAGAGTTACTTTGATGGGCAGAGGACTGCCACCAAAACAAGGGACTACCATTCACACTACCCTGTGCTGCCCAAACCCTAACAGACGCATCAGTCTATGCATGGGGGGGTTCACCTAGGAGGGAAGTGCATTCAGGGCAAATGTAACTCAAGTCAAATACACCGGCATATCAATCAAAAAGAAATGTTAGCTGTACAGAATGCTCTGACAGCCTTCAAGTACCACATTCTAACAGGACAATTAATGGTAAAGACAGACACCAATACTGTTATGTGGTACATAAACAAGCAGGGGGGTAACACATTCTTACCCCCTCTGAAGACTAGCCTTGGCATTGTGGAACACAGCCTTGAGCTACCAAGTGCATCTACAAGCTCAATTCCTGCCAGGAAAATTAAATATGATGGCAGACGGACTAAGCAGAAACCTCATGGACCCACACAAGTGGAAACTGGAACAAAGGATTTTCAACATGTTGACAAGCAAATGGGGGAGCCCAGATACAGACCTGTTTGCCTCCCCCCCCAGAGCTATCAATTGGACAAATTTTGCACAAGGACTCCCCACAAACAAGCTTGGAAAGTGGATGCTCTGTCCTCCAGCTGGAAAAACCTATCAGTTTATGCCTTTCCTCCTCTGCCTCTGCTCTCCAAAGTACTACTAAAGATCAAACAAGACAAACCAAGGACGATTTTGATTGCACCAGACTAGCCACACCAACACTGGTACCCCCTCTTGCGAAGTGTGTCACTGTTGGCCCCATGGCACCTGCCTCAGATTCCTACCCTGTTGTCTCAGCAGGAGAACCAGATTCTGCACCCTCAGCTTCAAATACTGAACCTAGCAGCCAGGCTAATTAACTAATCTCTCCTTTACCATCCCTCAGTAAACCAGTGATGGATATCATCTTAAAAGCAAGGAGGCCTAGTACTAGGAAATCTTATGCTGAAAAATGGAAAAGATTCTGAGCCTGGAACCAATCTCAGGGGATGAGCACAACAGTGCCCAATTTACCTCAGATTTTGCAATATTTAATTGTGACACTTCACAAGGGCCTGTCTTTCTCCTCCATCAAAATTCACGCCTCAGCTATTTCAGCTCATTATAACACAGAACCTCCACTCTTCTCTCATCCACCGCTCAAGCAATTCCTCAGAAGGGGCCAAAAATTTAAGACCACCCAGGAGAGCTCCAACTCCAGCCTGGACCTTAACTTTGTATTGGAGAAACTCACTCCCTCCTTTCGAGCCAGCTGCTACTGCAGATTTAAAATTCCTTTCTTGGAAAACATTTTTCCTCTTAGCAATCACTTCAGCAAGAAGGGTATCTGAATTACAGGCCCTTATGGCAGTGGAGCCTTTCACCATCTTTCATGAGGACAGGGTGTCCCTCAGGACCAATCCCTCTTTCATGCCCAAGGTGGTGTCTACTGTGGCCCTTAATCAGTCCATCGGCCAACCTTCTTTCCTAATCCACAGAACAAAGGGGAACGGATACTGCACTCCTTAGATGTGCACAGACAACTTATAGATTCTACATGGACAGGACTAAACCTCAAAGGAAGTCTGAACTGCAGGTGGCATTTGCTGCAGGGGCAGAGGGGAAGGCTATTTCAAAGCAAACTATTTTTAAATGGATAGGCCATTGCATTCATTTCTGCTATAAGCACCATGGAAAAAGTACAGTTTTGTACCTACCATAAATGTAGATGTTCGAGGATTCCATTGCTGCAGTCCTTACTATTGGGTATAGTCCGCGTCCAGTCGGCCCGAATACCAGAGTATAAGGCTGACGTCGGTCATGGCGCCTTAGACTGACGTCAGTACGTCAGGGTACTAATGCGCATGACCGACGTCATATCCTCAGTCTTTTCTTGCCCCAGATGTCAGAAGACCCTAAAAGACAAGGCCCAAAATACCTGCACCAAAAACATGTACAATATATACAAGAATATATACAAACATATAAGCATGTAAACTCACCTACACAACCACCCCTAAACACAGAGGGGAAGGAGGGAGGGTAAATTGGACTGCAGCAATGGAATCCTCGAACATCTACATTTATGGTAGGTACAAAACTGTACTATGTTCTTCGTTTTCCATTGCTGCAGTCCTTACTATTGGGTAGAATCCCAAAGCAGAGGTAAGGGAGGCTGGCAAATCATAAAGAAGTAGGAGCTGACAACATGCCTTGCAAAACAGCTGTGGCAAAACCAGCCCTAGACTTAGAGTAAATAGGAAGGTGATAATGCTTAGAGAAAGTATGCACTGAACTCCAAGTAGCTGCTTCCAAAATATCCTTAGTTGCCACCCCTTAGAAATGCTGTTGAAGTGGCAGTAGCCCTAGTGGAATGAGGCCTAATCCCAGCTGGAATTTCCTTGCCATGATGGGAATAACAAAATGCAATGCAAAAGCCAATCCACCTAGAAATAGTTTGTTTTGACACAGGCTTGCCCTGTGAACTCAAAAGCAAAAGAAACAAACAACTGCTGAGACTGCCTAAAATCCTTAGTCCTGCTTAAATAATAACGCAATTGCCTGTGTACATCTAAAGTGTGCAAAATCTTTTCCCCTTTATTTTGGGGGTCTGCATAAAAAGTAGGCAAATGAATAGTTTGGTTTAAAGCCACACTAGAAACCACCTTAGGCATAAAGGAAGGATTAGTACGTAATGATACCCTATCCTTATGGAAAATCACCAAGGGCTCTACTGCCATAAGGGCCTGCAACTCAGACACCCTTCTTGCAGAAGTAATAGCCAACAGAAAAGCAGTCTTCCATGACAAGTATTTCAATTCAGCAGTAGCCACAGGCTCAAAAGGTTGTAGAGTAAGTTTTTCCAACACAAAATTGAGATCCCAAGCAGGAGTAGGAGCTCTACGTGGGGGTCTTATATTCTTTGCCCCTCTAAGAAACTGCTTGAACAAAGGATGCGAAAACAATGGTGGGTCACAATCATAGTGAGCTGAAATTGCTGCAGCATGAATCTTAATGGAAGAGAAGGACAAACCTTTGTCCAATAACTCAGTAAGATATTGAAGAGCCACACTCAAATTAGGCTCCGAAATCTCCAAATTCTTTGCTGTACTCCAAAATAAAAATCTCTTCCATTTTTCTGCGTACACCTTCCTTGTACTAGGTCTTCTAGCTTCCATAATCACATTTAAAACTTGTTGAGGAAGTTGAGACCTGCTGTGTTTCAAAGAATATGCCAGGCTGTTAGATGAAGAGAGTGAAGCTTGACATTGAGCAGATGACCGTCCTTCTGAGATAACAGATGAGGAATCAGAGGTAAAGGCCATGGAGGCTTCTTTACCAGACTCCGTAGTAGTGGGTACCAGTGTTGCCGAGGCCAATCTGGAGCTATCAAAATCATCCTTGGCCTGTCTTGTCTGACCTTTAATAGTACCTTTGGAAGAAGAGGCAGAGGTGGAAAGGCATACACATGAAGGTTTTTCCAACTGAAAGACAGAGCATCCACTTTCCAAGCTGTGTGATGAAACCCCTTTGTGCAATACTTTGGCAGCTGGTGGTTTAGTGGAGAAGCGAACAGATCTATGTCTGGAGTTCCCCATGACACTGTCAATTTCTGAAATACATGAAGATCCAGTTTCCACTCGTGGGGATCCATGATTTGTCTGCTTAACACATCTGCTAAGGAGTTCTGTGCTCCTGGCAGAAACCTTGCTTGAAGAGTTAGTTGCAAGCTTAGCGCAGTCTCCCATAAAATCATTGCTTGCCTGCATAGAGGATAAGAATGTGTTCCCCCTTGCTTGTTGATGTACCACATGACAGTTGTGTTGTCTGTTAGAATCAACACCTGCCCTGGAAGAAGTAACTCCTTGAAAGCCATTAATGCAAACTGGACTGCTAACATCTCCTTCATGTTGATATGTAGATGCTGTAGTCTGGCAGGCCACTTGTCTTGTATCCACTTTCCATTTAGATGAGCTCCCCAAGCAATGTCCGAGGCATCTGTCGTTAAAATCTGACTCGCCTCTGGCCGGGTCACAGAGAGTCCCTTGTTTAGGTGACATTCCTGAGCCCACCACAAGAATTCTTTTTGTAGGCAAGGTATTATTTGAATGACAGTGTCCAAATCCTGGCAGTGCTGTGTCCATACATTTTGAGATACCATTGCAGCTTCCTCATATGCAGTTTGGCATTGGGAAGCACCAGAATACAAGATGCCATGAACCCTAATGCTTGAAGGACTGTCCTTGCAGTCAGCACGGACTGATGAGATAGTTGATGGAAGTAAAGTGACAGACTCTTTTGTTTGTCCGGGGTTAAAAGGCCATCTGGGCTGCTGTATTCAGTCTCACACCCAGAAAGCACATGTCTTGAGAGGGTACTAGACTGGACTTTATTTCGTTCACAGAATACCCTAGGCATCTTAGCACTGCTATAACATATTCCAGATGCTGTAGAAGGTCTTCCTTTTCTTGAGCCAGAATCAGGCAGTCGTCCAAGTAAGGATAGATTTGAATTCCTTGAAGCCTGAAGTAAGCTATCACTGGAGCCAGAACCTTTGTGAATACTCTGGGCGCAGTATATAAGCCAAAGGGCAATGCAGTGGACTGATAATGCGAATTTCCAGTTCGAAACGCAGATACTTCCTGCAACTTAGCCTTATAGGCACATGAAGGTAAGCTTCCTTGAGATCTAAAGTTACCATCCAGTGATCTTTGCCCAGCAGAGGTAAAAGTTGTTGTAACGTCAACATCTTGAACTTGGGAATGTCCAGATAAGTGTTGAGGAGAGATAAATCCAAAATTGGTCTCCACGTGTTCCCCTTCTATGGTACTAGGAACAGGCGAGAATAAAATCCTAGGCCCCTTTCTGAAACAGGGACTGGCTGAATGGCGCCCATCTGGAGTAACTGAGAAACTTGCTTGTGAGCCTCTTTTCTTTGTGGAGGAGGAACGTCTGGCATGCCTTTGAAAGGGGGCATTGTGTGGAAATAAAATCTGTAACCGTGGTGAATGATATCCAACACCCATCTGTCTTGAGTAATTAAATCCCAATTTTCTTTGAAAAGAGACAGTCTTCCTCCCAAAGGAGCTGCCAGACGAGAATCCACTGGCAGCTGAAAAGGCAGGTCATTGGGTCTGTTTACGAAAAGACTGACCCCTGCCCTCACCAGAAGTCTGAGCAGGAGAACTCCCTGATCTAGGCCTAAAAGAACCTTGAGCCCTGCCCCTACCACGTCTAGACCTACCCCTAGACTGGGAATCATAAGCAGGATATGTCCACCCCTTAGCAGGCCAATTTCTACTAAACTTCGGAGGCTGCACCTGCAAAAAATCTTTAACAGTTTGCATAGACTTAGCTTTGTCCTCCATTTTCTTTAAAACTGCTTCCACAGGCGATCCAAACAACACATCAGACTGTAAAGGAGCATCCAAAATCCTTGTCTTAACATGCTCAGCTAAATTCTGATCCTTCAACCAGGCATGCCTGCGAAGAACAGAACTAGTAGCAGCCACCCTCGAGGAGGCCTGTACAGCATCAAAACCACATTGCAAAGAATGCTTACCCACTTGTTCAGACACATGAACCAAATCCAGCAACTCTTTACACTCAATACCTTCCGCCAAAGCATCCACCTTAGATTTCAATTGTGAAAGGAGATAATTTTGATATTTTAGCATGTGAAACTGACAATTCAACGCTCTCATAGCTAGAGTGGAAGAAGTATACACTTTCTTTCCCCACCTATCCAAAGCCCTTGCTTCTTTATCAGTGGGAACAGGATTTTTAACCACAGAAGCTTTAACACCTTTAGGCCCCTGAGAGACAGTTTCTGGGTCCGCCCTAGGACTCAAACAAATACTTATGAGCTTCGGGCACCCTATAATACCTATCAGGCTTAACAGGAGCAGGAGGCAAAGAGTCAGGGTTCAGGGAAGCCTCTGCAAAAACATCTTCCACCACATTCAACACAGGAGGAATAGCTAAGGGCCTATGCTGGGGCAAAAACAAGAATTCCCTAAGCCTTTTCCTGGAATCAGAGTAATCCTGGCCTTCCCATTTAAAATGCTCCCTCATGGAATGCAGAGTCTCTGAAAATGAGAAATCCTCAGGAGGAGAAGCTGTAGGAGTGGAATCATCCACATCAGAATCAGAATAAGTAGGATACTCCTGCAAGTCTTCCGCAGAAGACTCTGAAGCCTCTGAACACTGTTCAAAACTATCAAACTCGGTTCCACCCTAGGCCTCTTATCAGGCGGGGCATAGAACCTCTAATCATAGTAATCAAATCTTCTGCCATTTTAAGCATATGTTTCTTAGGTACAGAACCGAAATGCTAGGAGAAGCCCCCACTGAAGCTGAACTAGGCCTACCTCTCAAAGAAGTTTTGGCAACAGAAGGAGAGGCCCTAACTACCTTGGGAAGAGAGGGAAGAACAGATACCTGAGAAGCCCCTCAGCTTGGCCTACCTCCTGAGAAGGCACATCCTGTAATAGTAAAGTTTCTGCCTGAGACTCCATGGAAACTCCTGGCAAAACCTCTGGCTCCACTGAGCCTTCTAAAGAACCGTCGTCCGGGACTGCGGTTCATCAACCCTAGGCTTCACTGACTTGTCCTTGCGCTTCTTGGGCGAAGCGGCGCGGAGCATCCGTCGGCATTTTATAATTGCAACGCTTCCCAAACACTAACCTGGCACAGTCTAACCTCCTCTTAATAGTGCGTTTGTTAAACCTAGCACAAGAGCGGCAACCAACAACGTCGTGCTCAGGCCCTAAGCAAGGTATACACAAGGTATGGTAATCCCTATGAGGTATCTGTTTCCCACAAGAAATACAGTTATTCACTTTTTCTGACATCCGGTAAAATACTGAGGCAAGAAAAAACCAAAATGTTCCCCAACGGGGTACTTAGCCAACTCTGTTTCGGTCTGAAACTCCGGTTTCGGAAATATCTCAGAACGCCAACCTGCACTCGCAAAACTGCTTCTGCATCGGACCATGCGGCAAAAAAGACTGAGGATATGACGTCGGTCATGCGCATTAGTACCCTGACGTACTGACGTCAGTCTAAGGCGCCATGACCGACGTCAGCCTTATACTCTGGTATTCGGGCCGACTGGACGCGGACTATACCCAATAGTAAGGACTGCAGCAATGGAAAACGAAGAACATCCTATTCCACAGGGGATCAGACCCCACTCTACCAGAGCTGCATCTACCTCTACAGCCTTTCTCAGAGGCGTCCCTACCAGAGACATCCTAGAAGCTGCTACCTGGAGTTCTGTACATAACTTTCTCTAAATCCAAAGCTGGCTTTGCCAATGCAGTCTTTCAGGGCCTTATTGCTGGTCCTAATGCTATCTAAATTCCTCTTCCCATCCTTAGCTTTGGGAATCTACCCAAATGTGATGACTGCAACAGTGAAACACAAAGAACATAGTACAGCTGTGTACTTACCATAAATGTAGATGTTCGAGTATATTCACTGTTGCAGTCCTGGTTACCCTCCCTCCAGCCCCCTGACTTCTTTTGGCTATACCTCTATTCTTGTTTACTATGCTTAAAGCTTTTTGGTGTATTTGCTTTTTTGTTGGAGATGTAACCTTGTATATATAATTGCTTCCCATTATCGGGGCACCTGATTTCTGGGGCAAGAAAAACTGATGTAATGGTATCTGCTGCATGCTTTATACCCCTGCCTACCTGACGTCATGGAAGATGAGACAGCAACCGACGCAGGACCCAAGACTTTGATAATCAGGCTGAATGAGGGCTACTGCAAGCAGATAACCCAAATGTGATGACTGCAACAGTGAATACACTCTAACAACTACATTTATGGTAAGTGTACACAACTACTTTTTGTGGTATGTCAACAAGGAAGGGGGTGTGCAAGGCCCTACTTTGCAGGCTGGCTCTTCATGTCTGGGACCTAGCTGTCAAGTATCAAGGGTCTGTTTAGGCTGTCTATTTTCTCAGAGCACAATCTAGTGGCAGACTCTCGGTGTAGGTCCAGCACACAGGTCATGAATGGATGCTTCATAGAGATGTGTTCCTTGACACTGTCCTTTGCAGTGATACTCTGGTAGATCATTTTGCTTCCCCCTAAACAGGCAACTTCTTTTCTGTTGGTCACTAGTTCCCTGGTTTGGAAAGTAGATATCTTGTCTTCCCCTGGAGGGGGATGTTTCTATGCAGAATCTCTCCTCTTCCTCTGCTTCCGTGAGTCTTGTACAAGATCAGACAGACTTTCCAAAATCTTGCTGGTTACTCCCTTTTAGCCCAAACAGCACTGGTTCCCCCTTCTCACTTGGTCAGGGGCAATTACCACAAGTTACCTAACTGGGGGGGATCTATTCACGCAAAACAGGGGATCCCTGATCCATCCTGACCTGTCCATTCTTTAAGTGACAGTGTGGATGATAGGGTTTTGAATCCTTTTCGGCACCTTTTTTCTGAGGTCAAGCTTCAGGTCCTGCAGGAGGCCTGGAAGCCCACTACCAGGAAATCATGTGTGTCCAAATGGGACAGATTTTCTGTCCGATGCCTCTGTCGCTATCAGGATCCTCTATTTGTGGCAATTCTTCTGTTCCTCTCATTTCTGGGATCTGCTACATGCTGGGATGACATATACATATGTTAAAGGTTACCTATCGGTAATATCTGCTTGTCTGCCCTTGAATCCTCTTCTGCTGTCCAATATTGAGGTCAGACAGTTCTTGAAGGTGTCTTACATATTAGACCTCCCAGGAAGCCTATTCTGCATTCCTGAGACCTCAGTTTTGTTCTTAAAATTGGCTCAGGTGCATTTTGAGCCTACTGCTACAGCTTTCTCTACAACATTTTGCTTGAAAGACCGCTGTTCTTTTGGTTTTTACTTTGCCAAGACGGCAGACTCTACTGGCTGTTTTTCCTTTTTTATTTTTCAGAGGCAGGGCGTCTTTTCGTACTAACCCTTCTTTTATGCCTAAGGTCATCAGTGAGTTGTCCCTTCATCTATTCATTTGCCTTCCTTTTTTCCTTCTCCACAGTCTGCAACTGAAGGTTCTTTACACCTTGGACTTGCATAGACAGTTGAGGTATTTGGATAAAACTAAAGATGTTCTATCAATCTGCAGCAGTATTCTTTACATGAGGGAGTTGCCTGACAAGGAGGCGAGCCGACATCGGCCAGTATGTCAAACTCTTACTACCTTAGGGTGCGCAGTTAGTCTAAAGTAGGCCACTATCAGACATCAAGCATAAGAGATGCATGTGCGCACCATCCTCAGAACTTCTTTGCCACCAGTCGGATCGCCAGTCCCAGACATTGCTTTGCAGTCAGAATCGCTTGCATCTGTAAAGATAAGTGCCCCGTTGGGGAAACCATGTCTTTTACTGCTGCCTTACCGTTGAATGAGGTTTTGTTAAGTCTTTTGTGCCCAAGACGTTCCAAAGTCTTTTTGTCATCCCTAACTATCTACTTAGAAAATCAATGCCTTATGCTTTTAGCTAAGAGCACAAATGGAAAGTTCCTTGGACCCGTCGACAGAGCCCGTTAAGCGCAAGACCAAAAAACCAAAACCAAAGCTGTACCTATCAATATGGGTATCGCTCCTGAAGCACGAGACGTTGGAGACGTGCACCGTCACGGATCCAGATCCGAGGGCTGAGCCCGTCTTGCAGGCTGCCCTTGGTACTGGAAATAAGGACATCCTGGGAGGCAACAAAGACTGACTCCGATGTCCAGGGATAACCCAGTCTCATAGTGTCTGAAGACCCCAGAGGAATTACTCAGATCATGGTAAGAGGATGTTGATTCAGACCTGGTTGAATGTAGGCCTATGTCCGGCCCTTCTCCTTTGCATAGGATGGATACCCCTGCAAAGAAGAACCAAAAAACAAAACATGTCTCTCCATCCTAGACTCTCACAAGGAATGGCAGAATTTCACAGAAGGCCTTTTTAAGGCTTTCATGCCACTAAGGCCTCCCTTCAGGTCGGCCAGCTTCCCCTCCTGTCTGGCCTACCTCCCCTCAGAAAAGACCCAGGCCTCAAGCCACTTCAGAGAAAGATTCCTCATCTGAAGAGGACCGTGATTCACTTCACTACTCATCCCAAATCCCCTCACCCTTCTATGCGTCCCTTGAAAATTCGAATGGAACAGAATCTCCTATGGAGGAAATTTCTTTTGGGGAGACCATTTCGAGGATGCAAGGTCATTTTAAGTGGGACCGTACAGATATATCTGAGGTCCAAATATGCTATTATGATCTTCTCAAAGTACAGTCCCCCTAGTCATTCTGCCACTCCACCAGTCATTCCAGCCTTTTCAAATGCTTACGCATACACTTCCACTCACACCCTGACTCTCAGCTTCCAACTCTGAAAAAGCCAGACAGGAACTGCAAAGTACCTAAAGATGGCAATTTCCTTTTCATTACCCTGTGGCAGACTCCCTTTGTGATTTCAGTAGCCTCTGATAAGGCTTCCAGGTCACTTCCTTCTACTTCCCTCCTCCCTTCGGCCAAGGATAGTAGACAGTTGGAGAGGCTGGGTAAGAAAGTTACACCTTATTCACCTTAGCTTTCAGAGCACTAAGCTACCAGACCCATATTACCAAGTATAATCTGGAACTCCTGTCTCAATTTCCAAGCTAGTGTCAGATATGCCAGACTCTGAGAACAAAGCCTTGGCAGCCTCTCTTATTGCTACTTCCTCTCAGGTAGCCAGACCAAGCATGCGATTAAATGAAGCTATGATGCTGTAGAGGCAACCTCAAGAGCTGCAGCTTCTTCCTGTGCCCTAAGATTTGCCTGGCTAAGATTTCAGCTCCTCCCTGAGGACAAAAGCAAAATTAATGGATGCCCCCCCTTGGACAATTCCACTGTTTTTAGCAAACCCTCCACAGAATTACTCAAAAGTCTGCAAGGAACTAAGACCTTTAACACATTTTTGTCTCCTCTATGCCTAAATTCCACAGGAATTGCCCTGCAAAACAGGTCTTTGTACAAAGGCAATTCTGACCCCAACCCCCAAACAAAACCCCCAAAATGATCCAAGAAAACTCCAGTTTTCTTCTACATCTTCCCAACTCACTAAGCAGCCATTTCCTGATGGGGACAGGCTCTTCTTTATGACTCCTCAGGCAGTCTGGGCACCCTTGCCCTCTCTCTACACCTTACCCTTCCATCCTGCGAACCCAGGGGTCGTAAACCATGTAGAGGGGATACTTCATGGTCTGGCACTCTGCGCGCCCCTTCTCACTAAAAGGACAGGAACCTTTTTTCCCCCCAGTTCTGCAAAACCTGCTAGAAGCTGAAAATTCAAGAAGACTGGCCAAGAATCTTGCTGGTGACTCCCTATTGGCCAAAACAGCATTGGTTCCCTCTTCTCTATCTAGGCAAGGGCAGTCATCACAAATTAACTCGGAGTGGACCTTCTCACACAGAAGGAGGGCTCACATACACCCAGAGTTAGAGACCCTCCAACTGAGACTGTGGGTGGTAAAGCCCCGATTCCTTTCAGACACTTATTCTGAGGACATGAAACCTAACACCAGAAAAATCTCTCCAAGTGGGAGATTTTTGCTTTGGTGTCTTGCCAAAAACCAGGACCCACTTACGGCAGGCCTCCTATGGTTCGGTCATATTTGAGTGAGTTGCTTAATGCAGACTTAGATTATTTGTCCATAAAAGCATATATGTCAGCTACCTCTGCTTGTCTGCCACTTTCACCACTCCTAGCTTCCAGATATGAGGCCAAATAATTCTTTAAAGGCATCCTCCACATTAGACCCATCAGGAAACCTGTCTCTCCACCCTGGGATCTTAACTTTGTGTTAGAGAAACTGACTTAAGTGCCTTTTGAGCCAGCCTCTTCTAGCTCTTTCAAACACTGTACTTGGAAAACTGTCCTCCTGGTGGCTATTTCCTCCACCAGGCAGGTATCAGAATTACAAGCCCTTATGGCTTCTCCTTTCCTGTCCTTCCATAAAGACAGGGTTTCTTTTTGATCCAAACCCTCCTTCATGCCAAAGGTAGTTAATGAATTGTCCTTAAACCAGGCTATTCATCTTCCCACCTTTTTCCCCTCCTCAGATTAACAGTGAGGAGCTACACACTGCATGTACACAGACAACTCAGGTTTTACCTAACCAAGACCAGACTCTTTAGAAACTTAGACCAATTGCTTCTCATCCCACCATAGGGCTCTGGGATTGCCTGTGTTCAAACAGACTATTTCCAACTGGATATCCAAAACCATTGCCCTTTGCTATACCCACCATGGTAAAGCTCTTCCAGGCTCAGTCAAAGCTCACTCTACAAGGGCAGTGTCTTCCTTGAGGGCATTCCTCAAAGGGTTGGATGCCAACTCTATCTTAGAAGCAGCTATTTGGACTTCTGTCCACACCTTCTCAAACATAAGCTGGATTCCATCTCCAGGTCCAGGGCAAGGTTTGCCAGGGCCATTCTCCATGGCGTCCGGAGAGATGTCCTTCATGCTTCACTGTTTCACTCATCACTCTAGGGTTATCTGCCTACAGGTAGCACTCAGTTGGCCCGAATACCAGAGACTTAGTATTTCTGCATCGGTTGTGTTCTCATCAGGATTGACGTCAGGGGTATAAAAACAGGCAGCCAAAGCCATTACACCAGTCTGTCTTGCTGAGCAGCCCGAAGCAGAAGTAGTTTGCACGAGTGCCGGACGGCCGCTACCCAAGTTTTCGTTTCTGAATTGAATCATCCTGAAGTCTTCTAAAGCCAAGTACCCCGTTGGGGATCCTTTTTTCTTAGTCTGACCGATGTCAGAAAAAGATAATAATTGTCTCGCCTCTGGAAAGCAAATACACCAAGATTTCCATTCTTATCGTGTCTCCTGTTTAGGCCCAGACCATGACGTACCTCACTGCCAATTTTGTGCTTTGTTCAACCCCCAAACTATTCGTTGTCGGGCCCTTGTCGCTAAATACTTTCGATCTCCATATTCGGAAATGGCTTCGGTAAGCCATCTGACTACTGATCCTCCGAAAAAAACAGACAGACCGCACAGGTCCAAAACTGCAGACGACGCTTCCGTTAAGCTAGTTGCCAGTTTGCCGGTACTCTGAGGTGCTTTCGCAGCCGCTGATGCCCGCTTCGATGGATTCGCAGGCCGCTACCAACACCTGTTCGGAGTCCGGTATGCAGTGAGACTGACTATGGAACCTGCGGATGTCTCTACCTTGGATGGGTCTAGAGCCGCTGTGCAGACAACCAGCTTCCGAAGTATTTCACATTACCTATATTCGACACAAACCAACGACTTCTTTCGCATCTTCAGTTCTGTCTAAAACTACAGAGTTTCTAAGGACAAGAGTACGAGCTACGCCTAAAAATAGACGACCCAAACTCAAGCACCTGCTTCCTTGCCACATCAAATGCTTAAAATGGCAGAAGACCTGATTATGCTGATTAGGGGAAGCCAGCCTTCCCCTAAGAGAAAGAGACCTGGCCCCAGCAGCTTTAACTGACCAAGAGTCCGACGAGACTGAAGTTTCTGAATATGAAGACATGCCTTTATCTGTTTATGAGGATTCAGATGCAGAGGACTCCATTCCCTCTGCTTCCCCTCCACAGGATTTTTCTTTTGGTGAAACCCTACATACTTTAAAAGAGCATTTCCACTAGGAATGCCAGGATTATCCTCAGTCCTAAGAGATTCAGAGAATTTTTAGAGTTGCCAAAACATAGACCTTTAGCTATCCCTCCTGTTCTGGATGTTGTGGATGATGTCTTTATGGAATCCAGTCTGACTCCTGATAGTTTACCCCCTGCTCCAAGGAACCAGAGAGGTACTACAGAGTCTCTGACTCTCAACAATTTATTTTCAAAAATCCTCCTACTACTGGCCCAGAAGTTATTTCCCAAAGGCCTAAAGGTATAAAAGCAACTACAGCTAAGAATCCCACCCTTTTGACAGGGATTCCTGAGCGTCAGACAACTCTCGCCATTAGGACATTGAATTGCCAGTTCACATGCCGATATACCAGCAACATATTATGGAACTGCCTTTACGGACTGTGTAGAAAAAAATTACACCAGCTTATGCATTCTGCAAGCCAAGTCAGCAAGCATAACTTGCAATGTGGCTTTGACACCAGAGAAGCATCTTGCAGGGCAGCAGTCACTGGTTCTGTACTGAGAAGGCATGCTTGGCTTAAGGAGCAGACCTTGCCAGACCATGTCAAATCAAAATTACTAGACGCTCCTGTGAACAAGGACAACCTGTTTGGCACCAAAGCAGAAAAGGTTCTAAAAAAAGATGGAAGAAAAAGCCAAGTCTATGCAGACGGTCAAAGATTTTTTGCAAGTGCAGCCTCCAAGATTCAGTAGGCATTGCCCTTCGAAACACTGGTCCTTTCCTGCCCCCTCAAGGCCATCTCAAACTACACCCAGGGAAAATAGCCCCCCCCCCCCAAAATTACAGTATCAAGGTATCCAGAGATCTAAGCAATGGAGTACCTCCACTTCTAAAACAAGGAGTGCTCAGCCACCCCGTTACAGAAAGAATTCACAATGACTTTTCATCTCCACTCCTCACCTCTGCCCAATTGCTCGTGCCTCTAGGAGGAAAACTTGCCCATCATGCAAAAAAACTGGACCTCCATCACCAAAGACAGATAGGTCCTCAACATTGTATCCCAGGGGTACACATTTTACTTCCACTCACTGCCAACCCCAAAAGGGTTCCCAGACCTTCCTCCAAATCAGTGGGCAGAGGCACAAAACCAAGCTCAATCCCTGCTCTCCATAGGGGCAATTCAGCCTGTTCCTGAAGAACAGATAGGTCAAGGGATCTATTCCAGACTTTTCCTGGTACTCAGAAAAGAGGGCACTTGGCACCCAATCCTAGATCTTTCCATTCTAAACACCTTCCTGATGGTACCAAAATTAAAAATGCTCACCCTTCAGCAGCTTCTTCCTATGCTGTCCAAAGAGACCTGGCTAGCCACCCTAGACCTAAAAGAAGCCCATCTGCAATTCCCTTTCAGGGACTCGAGCAGGAAGTACCTACGTTTCAGGGCAGGATCTATGCATCAGTTCTCTGCACTTCCCTTTGGCTTATCCACGGCTCCCAGTCTCTTCACAAAATGCATGGCTCCAGCCATTGCCTATTGCAAACAGAGAAAGTTTCAAATTTACCCTTACTTGGACTGCCTGATTCAGCCAGACAGTTAGGAAAAGCTGTTGCAGCACCTGACATTTGTAAAGAACCTTCTAACCTCCCTGGGGTACACTGTCAACGAAAATAAATCAAGATTAGTCCCCAGTCAAAAGATTGTATTACTTGGAACAAGCTTGGACACAGCATCCCAGATGGCATTCCTTACTCCAGAAAAACAAGCCTAACAGGCTACTTTGCTCAAATGGCCACCAGAACCCAGCTATCAGCAAGGAAAATCCTGCAGGCCCTGGGTTTCATGGCCTCTTACATTCTACTAATTCCATATGCCAGACTGCATTATGAGGAAACTTTTAGTTATGTACTCACCATAACTTCAGATGTTTGGGATCCATCTCGCCTACATTCTGACTGATGGGTTCGGAGCCGATCCCTCGGCTCCGACTCGGCACGCTTATGCCAAAGAGCGAAGTCTCTTATTGGCTGAGCTTACTATATCCCAGGATGCACCACTACCATTCCCCCAGATCTAGTTTGTCCGCATACATGCACACATGCACGCACTGCTTATATAACATAGTCAGATAAAACAAGATAAAAACAGTAGAACTCAAAACCGTTCAATCTCTTCTGATCTCCAAGGCAGGGGGAAGGAGGGTGGGTATTAGGAATGTAGGCGAGATGGATCCCAAACATCTGAAGTTATGGTGAGTACATAACTAAAAGATGTTATGTGATCCTATCTCGCCTACATTCTGACTGATGGGACAGCGTCCCTAGCACCTGAATCCTGGGTGGCTCACTGGAAAACACTCCTGAGTACCGTGGAACCAAATGATGCTCGCCCTTTAGATGCCACATCCAATTTATAGTGGGAAATGAAAGTGTGCGGGTTGGACCAAGTAGCCGCAGCACAAATCTCAGAAATAGCGAGCTTGGAATGAAAGGCAATAGAAGTAGCCATAGCTCTGGTAGAGTGCGCTTTGATAAATGTTGTAAGTTGCTTATTTGAAGAGGAATAAGCCTGAGTTATACAATCTCTAATCCATTTGGAGATAGTAGCTTTAGTGATGGTTTTACCCAATTTATTGTCTGAAAAGGACACAAACAACTGGTCTGATTTTCAAATTTGCTGAGTCCTGTCTAGATAGAAGCACAATTGCCTGTGAACATCCAATTTATGGAGGGTGTACTCCGCTTCGTTGGAGAATTTTGGAAAGAAAACTGGTAGCTCTAGAGATTGTTGGAGACAGAGATTAGAACAAACCTTTGGGACAAAAGATGGGTTAGGCCTAAGTGATACTCTATCCTTGTGAAAAATCAAGTACGGTGGTTTGATAGATAGGGCTTGAAGCTCTGAAACTCTTCTTGCAGAGGTAATTGCAACTAAGAAGGCAGTTTTCCAAGACAGATATTTTAACTCACATGTAGCAGCCGGTTCGAAAGGGGAAGATGTTAAGGCACGAAGTACCAAATCAAGATCCCACGGAGGCGCAGGATGAAAAACTGGTGGTCTTAACAGCCCAGCACCTTTAATGAAAGTTTTGCATAATCTGCTGCTCATCAACGGTGGATCCATGGATTCGTGAAATTTAGAGATAGCTGCTAGTTGGACTTTAATAGTAGAGACTGAAGATCCTTGATTAAACAAGGATGTTAAAAATTTCAAAACCTCTGGAATCGGGGCAGTGATAGGGTCTAAGCCCCTGAGTTGAGCCCAGATAGCAAACCTCTTCCACTTACTGAGGTACAATTTCTTAGTGGTGGGTTTGTGGGCCGAAGATAAAATGTGAATAACTTCCGGGTCTAAGGTGTGATTTCTGACTAAAGTCGGAAGTGGAGAAGCCAAGCTGTCAATTTCAAAGTGTGAAGGGACTGGTGTTGTCGTCCCGACTGATGAATCAGCAGATCCGGAGTTAGATCCAAAAACCAAGGATCGTCCACAGCATGTTTCTTCAGGTAGGGAAACCATACCTGACGAGGCCAGTGCGGAGCAATTAGTATCATTGTGGACCCCAATTGAGAAGCTTTCTGAATGACTTTGGGGAGAAGTGGAACCGGAGGAAATGCATAAAGTAGCCCTGTTGGCCAAGGTTGGGCTAGAGCATCCATAGCTGCCTCCCCCTGACGTAGAGTCAAGGAGAAGATCCTTTTGCACTTTGTGTTTTGTGGAGTTGCAAACAGGTCGCAGCACGGTGTCCCCCATCTTCTGAAAACCTGAGCTGCTACTGTTTCGTTCAGGGACCACTCGTGAGGAGAGAGAATTGTTCTGCTTAATCTGTCTGCCAATATATTGGATATCCCTGGAATGTGGGTCGCTACCAAGAAACGGTTGGTAGCTACAGCCCATTCCCACACCCTCATGGCCTCTCTGCAAAGGGGGTAAGATCTGGTCCCTCCTTGTTTGTTTAGATACCAGACCACCGACATGTTGTCTGTGTGGATAGCGATAATGCCTTGAGGGAGAAACTTGTGGAGGACCTGTAGGGACAGAAGTACAGCCCTCATTTCCAATACATTGATATGGAGAAAGGTTTTGTCTGGAAGCCAAGAACCCTGAACTAACCTGCCCAGACAATGCCCCCCCACCCTGTCTGGGAGGCATCCGTCGTCAGGGTGGCCACCGGAGGGGGGATAACAAAGGGTCTTCCCTGATTGAGATTGGACGGCTGAAGCCACCAGCGGAGGTCCCGTTTGCACATTTCTGTAATCATAATGGGGTGATTGAGGGGGAGATTCTGAAAGGACCATTGAGTCGATAACAGCCACTGAAGAATCCTCATGTGCAATCTTGCCAGTGGAACTAGGAGAACCGTGGCAGACATCGAACCTAAAAGTTGCAGGACCATCCTGGCTGGGGCTTTGGATCTTGAAAGCAGGGCTTGAACTTGACCTTGTAAAGTTTGAATCCTTTCGGTAGGAAGAAAGATGCGCATCAATTGAGTCTATCTCTGCTCCTATGAACCTTATGCGCTGAGAGGGCAGCAAGACAGACTTTGACCAATTGAATGTAATTCCCAGGGTAGCACCCAGGGAGATGGTGGCTTTGAGGTTGTCCATTAGTAGATGCCTGGTGGTGGCAGTCGGGAGCCAGTCGTCCAGATAGGGAAACACTTGGAATCCAAGACTCCTCAGGTGAGCAGTCACTACTGCCAAACACTTGGTGAACACCCTGGGGGCTGTGGTGAGACCAAAGGGCAGTGCACAAAATTGGAAATGACTGTCTCCCAGGCTGAAGCGCAGATACTTCCTGGACGCCCGATGTATCGTTATGTGATAATAGGCGTCCTTGAGATCTATGGAGCACATCCAAACATCCTTCTCCAACAATGGGAGAATGGATTGTAAAGTGACCATTCGGAATTTGGATTTCATGACAGATTGGTTTAATTTGCTGAGATCCAATATTGGTCTCAGGTCCCCTGTCTTTTTTGGCACTAAAAAGAACCTTGAGTAATTTCCGGATCCGATCTGGTCTGTGGGGACCGGTTGGATGACTCCTTTTTCTAGCAGCTTTAACGCTTCTGCGGCTGCAATTTCCCTTTGACTGGGTGGTGGGTCCGGGATTTTTTTGGACGGTGGGGGTGAGTGTGTGAAGGGAATGGTGTAACCTCCGGCAATAATCCGAAGAACCCATCTGTCCTGAGTGATAAACTCCCAGGCTTTTAGGTGCTTGGCAAAACGGCACCCGACTGGCTCCGGAGCAGCACAGCCGGGCAATCCCTCATGAAGTGTGGGAGGCTGAAGAGCCACGAAAGGACTCGCGGTCTCCAGAATTGCGGGGCCCTCTGCCGCCCCTGGGACGGCGTCTCCCAGAAAAATTTCCTCGTCCTCTGCCTCTGGAAGGGGAATCTTCCTGCTGTTGAGGAAAAAACTTACGTGATTTGCGGAACCACATCTTCCCTCCTCCCTTAGCCTTGGGATAAGGCCGAAAGGGAGTGGAATAACGTGCACCTACGGCAGATAAAGTTTTTCCCTCTTGCTCACAGCGGGTAAGAGTGTCTTTAACCTTAGGTCCAAACAAAGAGGACCCATCAAAGGGAGAGTCGGCAAAGGAAGACTTGAAGGCCTCCGCAAAATGACACAAACGGAGCCAGGCTTGTCTCCGTAGAGCCACGCCTGTGCCTGCCGCTCTACCCGCCCCTTCGGCAGCATATGAAATGAGCCTCATGGACGAGTTAGAAATCGAGGTAAGGATAGCCAACTGAGAGCTAACCGACTGGGCTAGCTGCTCAGGTAGGTTACCCGAGAGGGAATCTGACAGCTCCTTGACCAGATCCCTCTGTAGCCTGGTAAAATGTGCCAAATAATTCGGTGACCTTAGTGTAAAGGCCGCTGAAGTCAGGGTGTGCTTCCCGTACCGGTCCATGCTCCTAGACTCATTAGGAGGATGGACGGACGTTGAAGCCTCTGCCACGTCCTGTTGTGTAGCAGATGCCACCACCATGGCATCTACAGCCACGCCTTTAGTCAAGAACTCCTTCTCGGGTGGGGCAGACAAAAATTTGTTAGGGCGAGAAGGCACTGGTTCCACAGTATCTGGATGTTCCCACGCCCTCCGACAAACCAAATCCAGGAGCTCGTCGAAGGGCGGAGACACCCAGGAGGCGGAGGGCTGAGCCCCAAAGGCCTTGAGAAGCACTGACTCATCAGCGGAGGGGGGTTTGGATATCCAGCCGCCTCGTTGTTTGAGGATCTCTAAAATGTCTGCGAATGAGACATCATCCGAGGACGACTTGGGGACCCCTCTGCATCATCAAGATCAGTGTCCGATGTAAGAGACTCGGGGAGTCCACGTGCTTCCTCTTGCACGATCTCTTCCTTGGGGCTCCTCTGAAGACCACTCCGAAGAACCCTCAGGAGGAGGGAACCCCAGTGGGGTAACCTCAGGCCCCGGGCTCCGCTGCCTAGTGACAGGGGAACTGCCAAAGACCCAGTCTCCACGCCCAGGGAAGGTGCCGGTAAAGCCGGAGAGATGGCCGAAGACTTGGCCAAGGCACTCCTCATAGCTCTGAAAGCCGGACCCCCAGAATCCTGGGAGTGTCCGGTCCCCGGAGCCATGATAGCAGACGGAAGTCCCGCAGCCGAAGCACCGAGAGGGAGGCTCGGAACAGACAGCATAGGTCCCGAAACGTCACCCCCGGGTCCAGCCGAAGAAGTCCGCGTGCCAAACTCGGACCCGAAGGCCGGAGTTGGAGTAAGGGTCGGAGCCGACCCTAGGATCTCCACCGGCTCCAACAGCACCTGCTCCGACGGAGCCGAAGCGGTCGGAGGAGGAATGGCAATGACATGGGCTGTCTGCTCCGAAGCCAACTGGGTCGGAGCCGAAACAAATTTTTGAAAGACTGGGGACTGGAACAGTCTTTGGAGCACCCTGTCTATGTCCGAATCTGACATCCTCGATGACCTAGAGGATACTGAACGGGTTCGAGTTGGCCTCTCCAACGGCCCCAAGGGGCTAGGGGACCGGCTCTGAGGCGACTCGATGACTATCGGCACCGAAGGAATACCCAAACTAGTTTCCATCTGTGCCGAGGAGGACTTCGGCGCCGAGGAGGAAGTGTCTGAGCGGACAACCTTCATCGGCTCCGAGACCAGTGGAGCCGATGAAGGTGACCCGCCTCTCGATACCCCAGCCGTCGGCTCCGAAGCCAGAGGAGTCGAGACTGGTGGCATCGAGGCAGACCGTTCCGCCCTCGGCTCCGAAGTCCTTGGAGCCGAAGGAGAAGCCTGCCTATGTCTTTTGGCGGTCGGATCCGACGGACTGGTCGGAGCCGACGCCCTTTTCTTTTTAGCAGGAGAAGGAGAGGATGCTAAAGCTTCTTCAAAAGAGGGTTTTATAAGGCCTTTCAAAATAAGTTTATTTTTCCTCTCTTGGAGGACCCTCGAGGAAAACGCGTGACATACGCTGCAGGACTCCTGTAAATGTTTGGCGCCCAAACAATACACACAGAGAGTGGTCATCTGTGATAGACATTTTAAAGCTGCACTTAGTGCACTTTTTAAAGCCCGAAGGCCTAGGAGCCTGAGACATTATTAGCAACAAATTTAGCAACTATTACAGAAAACGCACTTTTTTTTTTTTTTTTTTTTTTTTTGAAACTGTCACTACAATAATTAGCTTGCAGTCGCCGATTAAGGTAGCCTGTCCGACAACAACAGAAAAGAAAAATTAACTAAAGGGATCCAAACCCCTTAGGATTTGAAGCAATCGACTGACAGAGAAAAACCCTACAACTGAAAGGGCCTAGTCAGAACCAATACGTCAACCACACACAAAAATTTTCACAGAGAAAATAATCAGTCACACACAAAAGAACAGTATAGCTGTTAAAACAGCTTTTTGTTAAGAAATTAGCAAATTTCTGACAGAAAAAGTTAGTGAAAAGACACTACTTAACTCAGCCAGCTCGAGACCACGTCTTAGCTAGTTAGCGGCAAACGAGATCTGGGGAAATGGTAGTGGTGCATCCTGGGATATAGTAAGCTCAGCCAATAAGAGACTTCGCTCTTTGGCATAAGCGTGCCGAGTCGGAGCCGAGGGATCGGCTCCGAACCCATCAGTCAGAATGTAGGCGAAATAGGATCACATAACATCTTCAATGTTACTTAAAAAATCTTTGGTGCCAACATTCTCTGGACCTGGAAACCATCATATCTTGTCTAATGGCATAGTTTCTTTGGTGGGCAGCAAGGGACTTTGCTTTACTCAACCTCATGCCACCCAGACCCTAACCACAGATGCATCAGACTATGCCTGGGGGGCACTTCTGGACGACAAGTGCATTCAGGGCCACTGGAGCCCAAGTAAAATTCAACTGCACATCAAAAAGAGATGCTAGCTGTTCAGCACCCTCCGACAGCTTTCAGATCCCTACTCTCACCAGGTCCTCTGCTAATAAAAACAGACAACACAGTTGTGGTACATCAACAAGCAAGGAGGAACCCACTATTACCCACTCTGCAGGCTAGCCATGGCCCTGTGGAACACTGTCTTGGACATGCATACTCATCTGCAAGCTCAATTCCTGCCAGGCAAACAAAACTCTGGCAGACAACTTAAGCAGAAATCTCCAACACCCACACAAGTAGCAATTAGACCCCAACACTTTCAGCCCTCTTCCCAGAAATAGGGGACCCCAGAGGTGGACCTTTATGCCTCCCCCTACAATCACCAACTTAGCAAATTCTGCCCCAGACACCTCACAGCAGGCCCTGGAAAGTGGATGCCCTATCCTTCCAGTGGGTAAACCTCTCAATCTATGCATTTCCCCCTCTGCCTCTTCTCACAAGAATATTACTCAAGGTAAGACAGGACAGACCAAGGGCAATCCTGATTGCCCCGGACTGGACATGCCAGCACTGGTACCCACTTCTGCGCAGCCTGTCATCAGTGCCACCATGGTACCTACCCCAGATCCCAAACCTCCTCACTCAGCAGGAGGGAAAGATCTTGCATCCGCAACTGCAAACCCTGAATCTTGCAGCCTGGCTTAATCCTGGAATTCTCCTCCACTGACCATCCTTCATACATTAAGAGAGCATTTCCATTGGGAAGCAAGCAGGTGCTGAACGTCATTCTTGAAGCCAGAAGACCCAGTACAAGGAAATCCTGTTCCTGGAGTCAATCTAAAGGAGAGGACACAACACTGCCCATCCTTACCTCTAATCCTGGATTACCTAGCAGATCTACTCCACAGGCCTATCCTTCTCTTCCATCTCGGCTCATTACAACACTGAGCCATCTCTCACCATCTCAAACAGTTCCTGAGAGGGGCAAACAACTTAAGGCCACCAAGGAGAGCCCCCACCCCTGCTTGGGACATTAACTTTGTACTGGAAAAGCTCACTCACGCTATACGCCTTTGAGCCTGCAGCATCAGTAGAGTTAAATTTCCTCTCTTGGAAAACAGCCTTGCTTCTGGCTATCACTTCAGCTAGAAAAAGGTCTGAGCTACATGCACTTATGGCTGTGGAACCCTTCATTATGTTTCATGCTGACAGGGTCTCCCTCAGGACTAACACTTCCTTCATGCCTAAAGTGGTGTCCAATGTAGCTCTCAACCAATCTATCCATTTGCCAACCTTCTTCCCAAACCTTCAAAATAAAGGAGAAAGCATCCTGCACTCCTTAGACATGCACAGATTGCTCAGATTCTACCTTGAAAGGACTAAGCCCTTCTGGAAATCTGACCAGTTACTAGTCAGTTTTGCACCAGGGGCAGAGGGCAAGGCCATTTCAAAACAGACAATCTCCAAATGGATAGCACACTATCTATTTCTGCTACAAACACCATGGGAAACCAACCCCACAGGAGGTCAGAACGCAATCCACTCGGGCAACTTCTACCTCTACAGCATTCCTCAGGTGAGTCCCTACCAGGGACATTCTGGAAGCTGCTACCTGGAGTTCTGTTCACACCATCACCAAGCATTACCAACTGCCTACCTTTTCCAAATCTAGGGCGGGTTTTGCAACAGCAGTCCTGCAGGGCATACTAACCAGCCCCAACTCTTCTCGACTGCCTCCACCCATTCTTCAGGTTTGGGAATTAACCCAAGTGTGATGATTGCAACATTGAAGCACGAAGAACATAGTACAGTTCTTACCATAAATGAAGATGTCCAAGTGTATTCACTGTTGCAGTCCTGATTTCCCACCCTCCTGCCCCCTTCTCTGTCTCTGTCTCTCTCCTCTCTGTGTATACTACTCACCCCTTGCAGGGGGTATTGGTATTTACTTTTTACTGGTGGTGATTTTTACACCACAGCTTAGCTCCCTATTGGGCTCCTGACATTTGGGGCAAGAAAAACTGATGTAATGGTATTGGCTGCCTGTTTTTATACCCCTGACGACCTGACATCAGACCTGAAGAGACAGCAACCAACACAGAAATACTAATTCTCTGGTATTCAAGCTGACTGAGGGCTACCTGCAGGCAGACAATCCCAAGTGTGATGACTGGAACAGTGAATACACTAACATCTACATTTATGGTAAGTGTACACAACTGTACTTTACCCTGCCTCAGGAGAGAGTTCTCTGTGTACAGTCCAGGTGATAACTCAGCCCAATATTTCCTTTCACTTCACCACTTCTAGTTAAGGAAATGCACACATGCCTCTGATGAAGCATGGGGAACCTTGACTGGGACAAACCAGATTCAAGACAGGTGACCACAAACTACTAAAGAAACACAGCATGTAGGAGACAAGGGCTCTCATCTAAGCCCTTCAAGTCTCTCTCATGTCTGGAGGCCAGGTCACCTAAGAGTGTTCAGACAATACCACAGTCATGTGGTATATAAGCAAAGAACCACTTCTTACCATCTGCACAGATTGGCACAGGCCACCTGTGAGACTGCCACTCAGAAAAACATGATTTTATTAATCGCATACATTTTATTGCAGGACGATTTGTTGTGAAATGCACCAAGCAGATCTTGGAGGATCATCATAAATGGACCCTCTACAGGTCTTCCTGGACAATCTATCCATTAGGGGACATCTTAGATGGACCGGTTTGCATCAGAGATCAACTAGCAGCTCCTCCTCTTTTGCACCAGGGGGCCCCCGTCTCTCAATCTGGAGAACAGATGCTTTCCATGGGCAGGAAGATTCCCCTACGCCTTTCCTCCTCTATCATTCCAAGAGTTCTTCTAAAGGCCCAAAAAGAAAAGCCAAAGCCAAAACTCTTGCTAGTAATCCTTTTTGGCCAAGGCAGTATTGGTTTCATCTTTCACCTAACAAAGGGCATTCACTAGAAACTGCCACTACAAGCGGATCTCACACAGTAGAAGTGGTCACTACTACAATCCAACCTGTCATCCCTGAACCTAACAATGTGGAGAAAAAGGTTCCAATTACTTAATGGCACCACTTTTCAAAGGACGTAATGAAGGGTGTTCTTCATGTTTCACTGTTGCAGTCATCACCTGTGGGTTATCCCTGCTGTGGTAGCCCTCTGCCAGCCCGAATACCAGAGTCAATGTTTTTGTGCGCTAGCTGTAGTCTGACGTCAGGTCTTCAGTACTATAAAGCAAGGCAGCAGACGTCATTACATCAGTCTTCTTTGCCATGGAGCCAGTAGCAGAAGTAGCTCGCACGAGTGCTGGTCGTTACCAAAAGTTGAATTTCAGCAGAAAACGTCTAAAGCTAAGTACCCCATTGGGGACCCTTTTTTCTTGCTCTAACAGATGTCAAAAAAAGTTAACAATTGTCTCACCTGTGGAAAGCAAATACCACAATGAAACTTTCATTCTTACTGTGTCACTTGTTTAGGCCCAGGCCACGACGTCCCTTGCTGTTGCTTCTGTGCTTGGTTCAACGGCAGAACTATACATCGTCGGGCCCTTATTGTAGCTAGATATTTTCGCTCTCAATCCCCTAATTCCGATATAGCTTTGGTAAGCCATCAGACAACTCATCTTGCGAAAAAACGTAAGGATAAAGACAGTCTGCACAGATCCAAAACTGCCGACACTTCCATTAAGCCAGCCGGCAGTTCTCTGGTCCTCGGTGAGGTGCTTTCGCAGCCCCTGCTGCCCACTTCTGTGGATTCGCAGGCCGCTACCAAGACCCTTTTGGAGTTCGGTAAGCTGCGAGACTCTTCTTAAACTAAGGATCCTGCGGATGTCTTTACCTTGGATGGGTCCGGAGCAGCTGAGCAGGCACTGGCTTCCGAGGAAGTACTTCGCACTACTGACTCTCGACGCAGAGACTTTCCCGTCTACAGTTCATTCGAAAACTACGGAGTTGAAGGCCCAGGGTACGCAGCACACCCAAAAACACGACGACCCAAGCTCAGGTGCCTTCCTTGCCTCAGTCTCAAATGCTTAAAATGGCAGAAGACCTTTTAATACTCTGTCCCCGGTATTTTATCTGAATGGGAGTCCGATGACTCGGATGCATCTAAATATGAAAATATGCAACCCTTTCTGCTTTATGAGGATTCTGATGCAGAGGAATCCATCCCTTCAAGCCTCTCCAGACGAGGTCTTTTCCTTTGGGGAAAACCTTCATACATTAAGGGAGCATTTCCATTGGGAATGTCAGGACTATCCTCAGTCAAAAAGACTGATGGAATTCTTAGATCTTCCACAGCACAGACCTCTGGCCATTCCTCCTGTCCTGGATGTTGTGGATGATGTTTTTATGAAATCCAGTCTGACCCCCTGACATCCTCCCTCCTGCTCCCAGGAAACCTGACAGGTACTATAGAGTCCCTGACTCTCACAAATTTATTTTCAAAAATCCTCCTGCTGACCCCAAGGTCATCTCTCAAGGACAAAGGAATCAAAGCAACTTCAGCTAAGAATCCCACCCACTCAGATAGGGATTCCCGAGCACTAGACAGATTGGGTAAAAAAAGTATACATCTCAGCTACTCTTGCCAGTAGAGCATTAAATTGTCAGTTCCATATGCTGGAATATCAGCAACATACCATGGAACACCTTAAACAAAAAATATCTTCTTTCCCTGCTTGTGCAGAAAATAGAGTTACAAGAGTTAATGCATTCTGCAAGTCAAATAACTAAGCATACCTTACAATGTGGTTTTGGCACCCTAGAAGCATCTTGCAGGGCAGCAGTCACTGGTTCTGTACTTAGATGGCATGCTTTGCTTAAGGAACAGACCTTGCCAGGCCATGGACAGTAGTCTCATCTTTGATAACCACATCGCCACAACAGTCAGGAAATCCTTCTATGTGGCACACCTCATCACCAAGGGTTTTTAATCCAGAAAAAAGGTCATTGTCCCACTGTACTCATCCCTCATTAGACCCATTATAGAATACATCCCATTTGGTATGTACCTCTCAAGACATCTGAAACAACTGGAAAGGCCGCAGAAATACCTCACTAAAGAATCACAGGCCTAAAGCAGATGCCCTATGCTGACAGTGTAAAAAAAAAAAAAACTCCAGCTATACTCTGGCGCATATTGCTCTGCTTAACATATAAAGCCATGTCAAACCCAGAGCTGTTGGACATGCTACACTTAAAGAAATCCCAATCCCTTAGAGCCACACGCTCCAGGGATCTAAACCTAGTCATCACAATGAACAAAACATGCTGGAGGGATAGGTTCCTGACCCAGACACTCCCCAGACTCTGGAACAGACTGCCCATATACGTCAAGCAGAGCTCCTCTTTGGCCCTCTTCAAAAGGAAACTTGACGACTGGATGGGAGATGGGAAATTCACTCTGGGGAATCACGTCAGTCACCCTGCTAGATAGGGGTCCAGGGAAGTAAATATTGTGGGAAGAAATAGCCAGGGAATTGTTATGGCTAGGCTTGTAGAGGCCCTAGGGCCGATAGGTTCATAGGTTGGTACTAGGCTATGTCAAATCCAAATTATTGGATGCACCCTTGCACAAAGACAACTTATTTGGCACAAAGGCAGAAGTGGTCTTAAAAAATATGGAAGAAAAAGCTAAATCTATGCAGACAATTAAAGACTTCTTACAGGTCCAGTCACAGAGGTTCAGTAGGCACTGCCCCTCCAAGCGTGGTCTTTTCCTGCCCCTTCAGGTCAGCTCAGCCCAGACCCAGGGGAAGCATGCCCACCACACAACAGTCCTGGGAATACAGAGATCTAAGCAATGGAGTTCCTCCTCCTCAAAACCAGGGAGTGCAAAGCCACTTCCTTATGGTAAGAGCTCACAGTGACTTTACACTTCCACCCCCTCCCTCTGCCCACCTGCACTTTGCCCCTAGGAAGAAAACTGTCCTTCCACGCAAGCAACTGAGCCACCATCACCAACGACCACTGGGTCCTCAACATAGTGTCCCAGGGATACAAATTTTATTTCCACACAATGCCAATCCCAAAAGGGTTCCCAGATCTTCCCCCAAACCAGCAGGTATAGGCCAAAAAACAAGTCCTTTCCCTCCTCTCTGAGGGCAATAGAGTATATTCCTGCAGAACAGACAGGCCAAGGTTTCCACTCCAGACTCTTCCTGGTACCCAAGAAAGAGGGCATATAATGCCCCATCCTCGATCTTTCCATTCTAAACACCTTTCTGGTGATACTAAAATTCAAAATGCTCACTCTCCAGTAACTTCTTCCTATGCTTTCCAACGATGCTTGGTTAGCCACCCTACACTTGAGGCCTACCTACACATCCAAATCAGGGAATCATGCAGGAAATGTCTACGTTTCAGGGCAGGATTTCTGCACTTCCCCTTTGGCTTATCTACTGCTCCCACAGTTTTCACAAAATGTCTGACTCCCGCCATTGCCTTTTACAGACAAAGGAATATCCAAATTTACCCATATTTAGACGACTACGTAATTCAGGCAGACAGGAAAAGCTGCTCAAGCACCTAGCCTTTGTAAAGTCCCTACTGACCTCCCTAGTGTACACTATCAACGAAAAGAAATCCAAACTAGTACCTACCCAAAGGATTATATTCCTGGGAGCAAGCCTGGACACAGCGTCCCAGACAGCCTTCTCTCAACTAGCCACCAAACCAAATATCTGCAAGGAAAATCCTGCAAGCTCTGGGGTTCTCATGGCATCTTGCATTTTACTCATTCCTTATGCCAGACTGCATACGAGGAAACTTCAGTGGTACCTAAAAAGCCTTTGACTCTTATACCCATATCATCTTGCCCAAGGAAAGATTTTCTTTGGTGGGCAGCAGCATGCTCCCACAACAAGGGACTACCTTTCGCACCCCCCCACCCAGCCCCTAACCACAGACACATCAGACTATGCCTGGGGTGCACACCTGGACAGCAGGTGCATACATGGCCAGTGGAGCCCACAGCAAATCCATCTGCACATCAATCAAAAAGATGTTAGCTGTCCAGCATGCATTGACAGCTTTCAGGCCCCTTCTCTCCCTAGGGGCTCTCCTGATCCAGACAGACATCACCACTGTGATGTGGTATATCAACAAGCAGGGAGGGACTCACTCCTATCCTCTATGCAGGCTGGCCATGACCCTTTGGCACAGTCTCTGCCATGCAACTCCACATGTTAGCACAATTCCTGCCAGGGTTCTGTAAACTCTCTGGCAGAGCACTTCAGCAGAAATCTTCTGGACCCAGATGAGTGGCAGCCAGACAAAAGAACCTTCACCCTAATAACTCAGGATTGGGGCACCCTGAAGGTCGACCTCTTCGCCTCCCACACCAACCATCAGATAAGCAAGTTCTGTACCAGGGAGCATCATTGCATGGCTTGGAAAGTGGATGCCCAAGCCTTCCCCTTGGGACAGTCTAAAGGTTTATGCATTTCCTCCACTACCTCTCATCACCAGGGTACTGCTCAAAATAAAGGAGGAAAAACCAAGAACAATTCTTAATGCTCCAAACTGGCCTCGGCAGCACAGGTACCCACTGCTGCACAAAGTACAGCTGTGTACACTGACCATAAATGTAGATGTTAGAGTGTATTCAGTGTTGCAGTCATTACATTTGGGTAATCTGCTGGCAGGTTGCCCTCAGTCGGCCTGAATTCCAAAATCTTGGGTCCTGCGTCGGTTGCTGTCTCCTCTTCCATGACGTCAGGGGTATAAAACATGCAGCCGATGCCATTTTCTTTAGTATTTCTTGCCCCAGATGTCAGGTGCCCCCCAAAAGGTGGCAAAAATATTATACATACATATATATATATATATATATATATATATATATATATATATATACATACACAAACACACATACATGCATCAATATAAACTTTACCTTCATCTACAAGCAAATACACCACATAGGTTGCAGAAGCTAGAGAAGGAAAGATAAACTCCAGAATGACAGGGGGATGGAGGGAGGGTAACCTGGACTGCAACAGTGAATACACTCCAGCATTTACATTTATGGTAAGTGTACACAACTGTACTTTGTTTATGTTTCACTGTTGCAGTCATTACATTTGGGTAGAATCTCAAAGCTATGGTTGGGAGGCTGGAGCTAAACAGCATTAGGTGCGGTTATAAGGCCCTGCAGAACTGCAGTGGCAAAGCCTGCCCTGGACTTCGAGTAGAGAGGCAAATGATAATTCTTTGTAAAGGTGTGAAAAGAACTCCAAGTAGCAGCCTCTAGAATGTCTTTGGTTGGTACTCCTCTGAGAAAGGCTGCTGAAGTAGCTGCAGCTCTGGTGGAATGAGACCTAATGCCCTTGGGCACAAGTTTACCATGGTGTAAGAAGCAGAAATGGATGCAGTGGCTTATCCACTTTGCAATTGTCTGCTTAGAAATAGCCTTTCCTTCTGATCCTGCAGGATGTCACTAGTAATTGCTCAGTTTTTCTTAGAGCTTTAGTCCTGCTCAAGTAAAATCTTAGCTGTCTGTGTACATCCAAGGAATGCAGAATTCTCTCCCCCTTGTTCTGCAGATTTGGATAAAAGGTTGGCAGATGAATTGTTTGGTTAAGAGCCACAATGGAGACCACCCTGGGCATAAATGTAGGATTTGTCCTCAGACACCCTGTCTGGGTAAAATACGATAAAAGGCTCTACAGCCATGAGAGCCTGTAGCTCTGAAACTCTTCTTGCTGAAGTAATTGGTAGTAGCAGAGCTGTTTTCCATGATAAGAACTTTATATCAGTGGTAGCAGCTGGTTCGAATGGAGGCAGGGTGAGCTTTTCCAACACAATTGAGGTCCCATGCAGGTAATTGTGATCTTCTAGGACGCCTTACATTTTTGGCTCCTCTAAGATACTGCTTTAGTAAAGGATGATAAAAGATTGGTGGCTCTGTATTGTAATGAGCCAAAATGGCAGAGGCATGAATTTTAATTGATGAGAAAGATAGGCCTTTGTCAAGCATCTCAGTTAAGTATTGTAATATCTGAGGAATATTTGCTTCTGCTGTATCAGTTCCTTGTGCTTGATTCCAAGCACAGAATCTCTTCCATTTATCAGTATAAGATTTTCTAGTACTAGGCCTTCTGGCTTCCAAAACGACATCCATCAAAGCTTTACTGAGAGGTGCTGTTTGTATAACTACATGATCAGCCATGCTGCCAGGTTCAGTCTGGAGTTGACGGTGCAGGATCTGATTGTCTTGCTGGGACAGTAGTTGAGGTCTTTGAGGTAAGGTCCAAGCTGGGTATTGAGACAAGTTCCTTAGGACTGGGCACCAGTATTGGCGGGGCCAGTCCAGGGCAATTAGTATTATCGTTGGTTTCTCTTGTCTGACTTTTAGGAGGACCTTGGGAAGAAGAGGCAGAGGAGGAAAGGTGTAAACTGATAGGTTTTTCCAATTGAAGGACAGGGCGTCCACTTTCCATGCTTGTCTGTGGTAAGTCCTTGTGCAGAATCTTTTCAATTGATAATTGTGAGGGGAGGCAAATAGATCTATGTCCGTGCTCTCCCATTTCTCTGTTGTCATGCTGAAGACTTGTGGATTTAGTTTCCACTTGTGAGGATTCATAAGGTTTCTGCTTAAGTCGTCTGCCAGAGTATTTTGCTTTCCTGGCAGGAATTGAACTTGAAGATGCATTTGGTAGGTCAAAGCTGTGTCCCACAGCGCCATGACTAATCTGCAGAGGGGGTATGAGTGTGTGCCCCCTTGCTTGTTTATATACCACATGACCGTGGTGTTGTCAGTCTATCAGTAGTTGTCCTGAATGAAGTCCTTGAAGGCTGTTAGGGCATTTTGAACAGCTAGCGTCTCTTTCTGGTTGATATGTAGATGCATTTGTTTTGGGGTCCATATGCCCTGAATGCATCTTCCTGCCATGTGGGCCCCCCAGGCATAATCTGATGCTTCTGTTAAGGTTTGGCTGGCAGGGGGTAGAGTGAAGGCCCGTCGAATGTTTTGGTGACCTGCCTTTGCCCACCATAGAAACTCCTGTTGCAGGCAGGGAATGAGAGGAATTATTGTTTCCAGACTGTGTGAATGTTGACTCCATAAACTTTTTAGGTACCACTGAAGTTTCCTCATATGCAGTCTTGCATATGGAATCAGTAGGATGCAGGATACCATGAAGCCCAAAGCCTGCAGAATTTGCCTTGCAGATAACTGCATTTTTGTTGCCATCAGTTTCAAGCAAGTAGTCAGTTGCCTTTGCTTGTCTGGCATGAGGTAAGCCATCTGGGAAGATGTATTCAAGCTTGCACCCAGGAATGTTATCTTTTGAGAGGGTACCAGTTGTGATTTCTTTTTGTTTATTGTATACCCTAGGCATGTTAGAAGCCTTTTCACAAATGCCAGGTGTTTAAGAATGTCCTTGTTCTCTGCTTGAATGAGACAAAGTAAGGATATATTTGTATACTTTTTTGCCCGCAAAATGCAATTACTGGTGCCAGGCACTTTGTAAAGACCCTGGGCACAGTAGACAAGCCAAAGGGCAGTGCAGAGAATTGGTAATGCATTAAGCCAGCCTTGAATCTGAGGTATCTTCTGCACAATTGTCTTACTGGGCATGCAGGTATGCCTCTTAGGTCTAATGTCACCAGCCAAGCATTCTTGCCCAGCATGGGCAGAAGCTACTGCAAAGTCAGCATTTTGAATTTTGTAATGTCCAGGTATGTGTTCAAAATTGATAAATCCAGTTATTGGCTGCCAGGCCTTGTCCTTTCTGGGTACCAAGAAGAGCCTTGAGTAAAAACCTTGTCCTTTTTCCTGTTCTGGTACTGGCTGAATGGCCTCCATATCCATGAAGGACGTAACCTGTTTCTGTGCCTCTGCCCATTGACATTTTGGCAGATTTGGCCAACCGTTTGCCATTGGCAAGTGTGGAAATGGAATCTGCATCCTATGTTTAGTACCCACTTGTCCTGGGTTAACTGCCAATTTTGAGCAAAAAGTGCTAATTTTCCCCCTAATGGTGCTGCCAAAAGATAAGTGCTTGGTGTAGGCAGAGGGAAGTCATTGGGACTGCTTTCTGTAGGTTTGCGCTTTATCTCCTCCAGATTTGGAGGTAGAAGCGCCCCATTGCTTTGACCTGTATGAATCTTGCACCTGGTATCTGGAACCCTTAGGGCATCTGGATTTGCCCCTTTGAGCTCTGACACAGGAAAGGACCAATTTTTTGTAAGCCAGTGTCTACTGAATCTTGGTGGCTGCACTTGTAAGAAGTTAACAGTTTGCATCGACTTAGCTTTGTCTTCCATTTTCTTTAAAACTTCTTCTGCCTTAATACCAAAACAGAGTTTCATGCTGTAAAGGTGCATCTAGCAATTTAGATTTAACATGATCAGGCAATTTTTTTTCCTTTAGCCAGGCATGCCTCCTAATCACAGATCCAATAACTGAGGCACTGCAGGAGGCCTCTAAGGAGTCAAAAACCACATTGCAAAGTATGCTTTCTAACCTGTTCAGCTGCATGCAATAATTACTGCAATTCTTTATTTTCTACACATTCAGAAATCAACAATTTTTTGTTTCAGCAATCCCGTAAGATGTTGTTGATACTTAAGCATATGAAATTGACAGTTTAAGGCCCTGACTGCCAAGGTTGCAGATGTATAAACCTTTTTTCCCCATTTTTCCAGTGCCCTTGAATCTCTGTCAGAGGGGGTAGGATTTTTTGCTGTTGAGGCCTTAACTTCCCTTTGGACCCTGTGAAATAGTTTCAGGATCAGCAGCAGGGTTTCTAAATAAAAATTTATATGGGTCAGGGACCCTGTAATATCTGTCAGGCTTACTAGGTGCCGGAGATAAGGAGTCAGGGGTCAAGCTTGACTCCGAAAACACATCATTCACGATGTCTAAAACAGGGGGAATGGCTAAAGGCCTGTGCTGAGGAAGAAGCAGGAAATCCCTGAGCCTCTTCTTTGATTCTGAGAAGTCTCGACTCTCCCAGTGAAAATGCTCCCTCAAAGTATGCAAGATTTCTCCAAATGAATAATCTTCAGGAGGAGATGCAGACGGTATAGACTCCTCTGCATCAGACTCCTCATAGGGAGGTATAGATAATTCCTGATCAGAAGAGGAATCAGAAGAAATAGAAACCTGATCTGAAGACTCAGTGTCTTGCCTAGGCCTCTTACCTGTAGGGGGATGGGTACCCTTGATCAAGGTAATAAGGTCTTCAGCCATTTTGATCTGTTTTTTAGGCATAGAGGCCTGTGCACGTGGCTCATGTGTCGGTTTTTTAGTTTTAGAAGTTGCTTTTGTCTTTGATTTTGCAGCTGTCGTCGGTTTGATATACAAATGTTGAGGTCTGAATAAACTCTCAGAAGCCGGTGCCTGCTCAGCGGCTCCGGACCTATCCGAGGGAGATACATCCGTCGGTCCATTACCTTGAGTATCTTGCGGCATGCCGGACTCCACATGGGTGTCGGTAGAGGCCTGCGACTCGAAAGTAGCGGGTATCAGGGGCTGCAAAAGCACCTCACTGAGTACTGGCGACTGGCTTAGGAAAAGCTTAGTCAGTTTTGGATATCGACTGCCTTTCTCTGTCCTTTTCTTTGCGTTTTTTATGTACTCCGGTAGTCGGATTGCTATCAGACGTCATTTCTGGGTAGTTAAATCCGTTTCCAAAATACTTTGAGGCAAAAATATACAGACGCTTAATAGTGCGTTGGTTAAATCTAGCACAAAACCAACAGCCAGGCACATTGTGATCAGGACCTAGGCAAGGAATATAGTATAAATGGAAATCCTTATGAGGTATTTGCTTCCCACAAGTAATACAATTATTAACTTTTTCTGACATAGGTATGGAGCAAGAAAAAAGTTTCCCCAACGGGGTACTTAGCTATAGTGAAGACTTCGGTTCTGAAACTCAAATTCGAATATTTCAGTAGTCGGACAACTGGCACTTGCAAAATGCTTCTGCTTTGGGCACCGCACGGCAAGAAAGACTAAAGAAAATGGTGTTGATAACATGTTTTATACCCCTGACGACCGGACGTCATGGAAGAGGAGACAGCAACTGATGCAGGACCCAAGACTTTGGAATTCAGGCCGACTGAGGGCAACCTGCCAGCAGATTACCCTTCTTCTGCTAGGACAGGATGAAAAGCCCTGCTACTTAGTAGAGAGATAATCTGCTGTTGAGCCTCTGCCCACTGATTTGGGTGTATGTCTGGCCAACCTTTTGGGGTTGGTAAGGTGTGGAATCTGTATCCTTGGAAAACTATATTTAAAACACATTTGTCCTGGGTAATGAGTTTCCAGTTTTTTTTCATGCAGGGCAAGCTTTCCTCCTAAGGGAGCAGGCAGTTGAGCAGGGCTTGGAAGGGTTAAGGTTAAGTCATTGTGACATTTTTCCATAGGGAAGTGTCTTACTACTTCCAGCTTTGGAAGTGGGAGCCCCCCACTGCTTAGGACTGCGTGTAGCCTGAGACTAACCTAGGCAGTCTGCTGTTCCTGGGTTTGGACTGAGAAGGCCTAGAAGAGACTGGAAAGGACCAATTCTAAATCTGGGAGGCTGTACTTGCAGGAAATCTTTAACAGTTTGCAAAGATTTAGCTTTTTCCTCCATCTTTTTAAGGACAATTTCTGCCTTGTTGCCAAACAGGCAGTCATGGTTTAAGAGAGCATCCAGTAATTTAGCTTTAACATGATCTGGGAAGTTTTGCTCCTTAAGCCAAGCATGCCTTCTAAGTACAGACTAAGTGACAGCAGCCCTGCAAGATGCTTCTAAAGAGTCTAAACCACATTGCAAAGTATAATTCAAAACACCTCACAAACTAAAAATAAAAAAACACACAAACAGCCAGCACTTCACCAGTATCTTACATTCTTTATTCCAGCGATCTGGTACCACAGCAATTCGCCTTCAAGGATCACAATTGACTGAATACAAACATCATATTTATATACTCAATAAGACAATTAATGTCCTAATTAGTTAAACAATAAAAAAGTTTTAAAGTGACCATGAACTTATTATAAGTATAACATGAATAAATATATGTGTATATATACTAATATAGATAATTCATTAACTACCTAATTCCTGATTCATGCCATTAGGCTTTAGTGTGAGAAACTTGAAAATCATTCTAGTTTCAAGCTCCAATAATTTTTCTACAATGTCATCCCCTCTTTGAAGGAAGGGCTTTCCCAATATACTAAATATTATTTATATTTTCACATTGCAAAGTATGTTTACACTTGTTCAGCAGAATGCATTAAATCCTGTAATTCTTTATATTCAGCACAGTCAGGAATCAGCATCATTTTCTGTTTAAGTAGTCCCATAATAGGCTGCTGATACTTTAAAATATGAAGCTGGCAATTAAAGGCCCTAATGGCCAAAGCAGCACAAGTATATACCTTCTTACCCCATCTGTCTAAGGTAATTGAATCGCTATCAGAAGGGGTAGGGTTTTTGGAAGCACCAGCCTTAATGCCCTTTGGTCCTTGGGAAATGGTCTCTGGAACCACAGTAGGATTCCTGAAGAGGAACTTGCGAGAGTCAGGTACTCTAATACCGGTCAGATTTTCTGTGAGCTGCAGGTAAACTGACTGGGGCCAGGCTAGATTCCAAGAAGGCATCTACAATGTCCAGAAAGTACAGTTGTGTACACTTAAAATAAATGTAGATGTTAGAATGTATTCACTGTTGCAGTCATCACATTTGGGTTATCTGCTTAGAGTAGCCCTCAGTCGGCCTGATTATCAAACTCTTGGGTCCTGCGTCGGTTGTGGTCTCATCTTTCGCGACGTCATGTAGTCAGGGGTATAAAGCATGCAGTCGATGCCATTACATTAGTTTTTCTTGCACCACATGTCAGGTGCCATGGGAAGCAATTAGATATAAATATATATATATATATATATATATATATATATATATATATATATATATATATATCTATATAGAGCTAGATATATATATATCTATATAGAGCTAGATATATATATATATATATATATATATATATATATATATATATACACACACAGCTATAAATATATAGCTATATATATATATATATATATAGATATATATATATATATATACATATTCATATATTTATCTATATAGCTATAAATAGAGCTTTATATTCTTAGATTGTTATTGTTATATATATATAGCTACAT
>NC_056726.1:1740910352-1741107201 GCF_019279795.1 Protopterus annectens | reverse complement strand
TTCCATTCGTTTGGGTCCATGAGATTTCTGCTTAGTCTGCCAGAATATTCAGCTTTCCTGGCAGGAATTGAGCTTGTAGTTGTACTTGGTAGCTCAAGGCAGTGTTCCACAATGCCATGGCTAGTCTGCAGAGGGGGTAAGAATGTGTACCCCCCAAGCTTGTTTATGTACCACATAACCGTGTTGTCCTTTTCCATTAGTTGTCCTGGATGAAGGTAGTCCTTGAAGGCTGTCAGAGCATTCTGTACAGCTAGCATTTCTTTTTGATTGATATGAAGGTGCATTTGATTTGGGCTCCATTTGCCCTGAATGGACTTCCCTGCCAGATGAGCCCCCCCATGCATTCTCTGATGAGTCTGCAGTTAGTGTTTGGGCGGCAGGGAGTGGTGTGAATGGCAGTCCCTTGTTTTGGTGGCAGGCCTCTGCCCCCACCATAGGAACTCTAGGCACAGGCAAGGTATGATAGGAATCATTACTTCCAGGCTGTGACAATGTTGACTCCATAAACTTTTTAAGTACCACTGAAGTTTCCTCATATGCAGTATTGCATACGGAATTAGAAGAATGCAGGAGGCCATGAACCCCAAGGCTTGCAGTATTTGTCTCGCAGATAGGGTTTTTGTGGCCACCTATTTGAAGTCACCAAATGAATTTGCTTTTCTGGCATAAGGAAAGCCATCTGGGCAGTTGCACCCAGGAATGTAATTTTTTGAGCGGGTACCAGTTGTGATTTCTTTTCGTATATGGTGTACCCTAGACAAGTTAGAACCCTTTTTACAAACGCCAGATGTTTTAGAAGAGTGGCCTGGTTTTCTGCCTGAATCAGACAATCGTCCAGGTATGGATATATTTGAATATTTCTTTGCCTGGAAAATGCAATTACTGGAGCCAGGCACTTTGTGAATACCCTGGGTGCAGTAGACAATCCAAAGGGCAGTGATAACCGATAATGCAAGTAGCCTGCTTTGAAGCATAGGTAATCTTCTGCAAGATTCCCTGATTGGGATATGCAGGTAAGCCTCTCTTAAATCTAGGAGTTGCCAACCAGGCATCCTTGTCTAGTGTAGGAAGTAACTGAAGAATCAGCATCTTGAATTTTGGAATGTCCAGAAAGGTGCTTAGAGTAGACAGGTCCAGAATTGGACGCCATGATTTGTCTTTTCTGGGTACCAGGAAAAGTCAGGAATAGAGACCTTGTCCCTTTTCCTCTTCTGGTACTAGTTGAATAGCCCCCCATGTTTAGGAGGGGAAAGTACTTATTTCTGAGCCTCTGCCCACTGATTTAGGGGCAGGTGTGGCCACCCGTTTGGATTTGACAACTTGTGGAAATGAAATCTGTATCCCTGGGACACTATTTAAAATCCATTTGTCCTGGGTTATAAGTTGCCAGTTTTTTGCATGAAGAGCCAGGGCAGCTGAGAGGTAAGTGGTTGGTAATTTTAGAGGAAAGTAATTGAGACTGTTTACCATAGGGTGGTGTCTTATTTCCAGATTTGGAAGTGGAAGCACCCAATTGCTTAGATGTTCATCGTGTTACTCTGCTGCAGTCATCACACTTGGCTTATCCTGCCATCAGGCGGTCCCTCAGTTGGCCAGCGTTCCACAGTCTTGGTCAGGCGTCGGTTGCTGTCGCTTCTTCCTGACGTCAGTGCGACAGGGGTATACAAGATGCAGCCAACGCCATTTTCTTCAGTTTTTCTTGCCCCAGATGTCAGGTGCCCCCAAAAAGGTAGGCAATGTAAATTGCTAATAAAACATACATAAGAAAAGCAATCAAAAAAGTACAGTTGTGTACACCTACTATAAATGTAGATGTTAGAGTGTCTTCAATGTTGCAGTCATGACTGTAGGGTTCTCCCCTGCCGGCAGGCAGCCCTCAGTCGGCCAGAATCCCAAAGTCTGGGTCCAGCGTCGGCTGTTCAACCATGCTCCCTGACGTCAGAGCGCCAGGAGTACAAAGCTGACAGCAGATGCCATCTTCTCCAGGTTTTCTTGCCCCAGATGTCAGGAGTCCCAAAATGAAAAAGGTCCCATAACCTTTGCAAATACACCTCAGAAGAATGGTGAAAAAGGGAACTACACTAAAGTAAACACAAGAGGGGACAGGAGGGAGGGAAACCCAGACTGCAACAGTGAAGACACTCGAACATCTACATTTATGGTAGGTGTACACAGCTGTACTATGTTCATCATGTTTCACTGTTGCAGTCATGACTGTAGGGTAGAATCCCAAAGCTGAAAGAAAGGGAGGTGGTCAATAAAGAAGAAGGGGCGGCTAGAAGGCCCTGCAAGACTGCAGAGGCAAAGCCTGCCCTACACTTACAGTAGAGAGGTAGATTGTAGTGCTTTGAGAAAGTATGCACTAAACTCCAAGTTGCGGCTTCCAAAATGTCTTTGGTAGGAACTCCCCTGAGGAAGGCTGCAGAAGTGGCAGCCGCTCTGGTGGAATGAGTCCGTATACTCCCTGGGATTTGCTTTCCATGGTGTGAATAACAAAATCTGATTCCATTAGCAATCCATTTAGAAATGGTCTGTTTTGAAATGGCTTTACCTTGGGAACTTGAAGCATAAGACACAAACAATTGTTCTGATTTTCTGATGTCCTTGGTTCTGTCCAGGTAAAAACGTAGTTGTCTGTGTACATCCAAGGAATGCAAGACCCTTTTCCCTTTATTTTGAGGAGTGGGGAAAAAGGTTGGCAAGTGGATAGTTTGATTTAAAGCCACTTTGGAAACCACCTTAGGCATGAAGGTAGGATTAGTCCTCAAAGATACCCTGTCTTGATGAAAAATAATATAAGGTTCCACAGCCATAAGAGCTTGTAACTCTGAAACTCTCCTGGCAGAGGTTAGGGCTAACAAGACAGCTGTCTTCCAAGATAAAAACTTGGAGTCAGAAGTGGCAGCAGGCTCAAAAGGAGGCAAGGTTAGTTTTTCCAAAACATAGTTGAGATCCCAAGCAGGAATAGGAGGAGATCTAGGAGGTCTTAAGTTCTTAGCTCCTCTGAGAAACTGTCTCATGAGCTGGTGGGAAAAGATGGGAGGGTCTGTATTATAATGAGCAGAAACAGCAGAGGCATGTATCTTAATGGAAGAGAAAGAGACCCTTATGTAAGAGATCTGTCAAGAAAAGTAAAATTAAAGGAATGTTAGGAAGAAGAGGATCAGAATCCTGAGCCTGCATCCAGGAACAAAATCTTTTCCATTTTCCTGCATAAGATTTTCTACTGCTAGGACATCTGGCTTCTAAAATGACATCCATAACCTGCTTGGGTAGGAAAGAAGAAATCAAAGGCCCTGGATTAACCAGGCCGCCAGGCTGAGAGTTCTGACATGAGAGTGTAGAACCTGACCCTGATGTTGGGACAGAAGGTTGGGAGACTGAGGTAAAATCCAAGGGGGCTCCAGGCATAGGTTTTTTAGAGTTGGATACCACAACTGCAGAGGCCAATTTGGAGCCAGCAAGATCATCATCTTGGGCTTGTCCCGTTTTATCTTCAATAAGACCCGTGGAAGAAGAGAAAGAGGCGGAAAGGCATATCCCGAGAGGTTCCTCCAACTGAATGACAGGGCATCCACTTTCCAAGCTTCTCTGTGGAAAGTCCTGGTGCACAAATTCTGTAGTTGATTTTGATGGGATGCAAAGAGGTCTAATGTGAGGACATCCCCAGACTGCTGTTATCATCCTGAATATTTTGGTGTCCAGCATCCATTCGTGTGGATCCGAAAGGTTTCTGCTCAGACTGTATGCCGGGAAGTTTTGTTTCCCTGGTAGAAACTGAGCCTGAAGATCCAGATTGCAAGCTAGAGCTGTGTTCCATAGATCCATGGCTGGTCTGCTAAGGGGGTAGGAATGAGATCCCCCTTGCTTGTTTATGTACCACATAACTGTGGTGTTGTCTGTCCGTATTAGTAGTTGTCCTGGCTGTAAAAGATTTCTGAAGGCCAATAGAGCTTTCTGAATGGCTAACATTTCCTTTAAATTGATATGCAGGTGCTTCTGATCCTTTTTCCAAAGGCCCTGCAGACAGTTGCTCTGAAAATGGGCTCCCCAAGCATAATCCGAGGCGTCCGTGGTTAAAATCTGAGTGGCAGGAGGCAGACGGAAGGGTTTCCCTTTGTTTAGAGCACATGCCCTGGACCACCAAAGAAATTCCTTTTGAAGGCAAGGAAGGACGGAGATCAGTATGTCTAAACTGTGGCAATGCTGAGACAATACACTTTTTAGGTACCACTGTATTTTCCTCATGTGGAGTCTTGCATATGGTACGAGAAGGATGCAGGAATTTCCTTGCAGATAGTCGAGTTAAAGTTGCCAATGTTTTTAAAGTTGAAGCCAGCTGTAATTGTTTTTCGGATGTCAGAAATGCCATCTGGGTTGTGGTGTTTAGAAGAGCACCCAGAAAAGTTATCTGTTGTGATGGTGTCAAATTTGACTATGTTTACAGAGAATCCCAGGAACTTGAGGAGGTTCTGTACAAATTCTAGATGCTGGAGTAAGACATCCTTGCTGTCTGCTTGAATTAGACAATCGTCCAGATAAGAGTAAATTTGAATTCCCTTGAGTCTGCAGTAAGCTACTACTGGAGCCAGGAATTTGGTGTAGACCCTGGGCGCAGTAGACAATCCAAAGGGCAGCGCAGATAATTGAAAGTTCCTCAATCCGGCCTTGAACCTGAGGTATTTTCTGCGATCCTGCCTGATGGGAATGTGTAAATATGCCTCCTTTAAATCCAAAGTTACCATCCATGCATCTTTGGACAGCACTGGAAGTAGCTGCTGTAGAGTAAGCATCTTGAATTTTGGAATCTCTAGAAAGGTGTTCAAGACCGACAGATCCAGAATGGGTCTCCATGAGTTTTGCTTCCTTGGGACTAGAAAGAGCCTTGAGTAAAAACCTTTTCCCATCTCTGAAAGTGGAACCAGTTCTATGGCATTCATAGCCAAAAGAGCTTCAACCTGGTTTAAGGCCTCCATCCACTGATGTTTTGGAAGGTCGGGCCATCCGCTTGGCCTTGGCAAGGTATGAAAATGGAATTTGTAACCTCTTAAAACCACATTCAAAACCCACTTGTCTTGGGTTATTGGAGTCCAATTTTGATAAAAAAAAAAAGAGAGAGTTTTCCTACGAGAGGGGCTTCCATGCAAGAAATTCCTGTAACCCAGAGGGAGTCATTGAGTTGGTTTCCTTTGAGTTTGTGATCTGTCCTCTCCTCCCCTAGGGGTGGAAGCAGTCCACTGTCTTGGTCTATAAGAAGCTTGTGTTTGAGGCCTTCCTCTGGAGCGTCTATATCTACCCCTCTGAGGCCTGTCTGAAGTGGGAAAGGACCAATTTTTTGAAGGCCAATTCCTGCTAAATCTAGGTGGCTGTACTTTTAAGAAATCTTTAACTGTTTGCGTGGATTTCGCCTTATCCTCCATCTTTTTAATCACCTCTTCAGCTTTTGATCCAAACAAAACATTATGCTGAACAGGAGCATCCAATAATTTATCCTTTACTTGTTCAGGCAAATTTTGTTCCTTTAGCCATGCATGCCTTCTAATGACTGTGCCGGAGGCCGCAGCCCTACAAGAAGCCTCCAAGGGATCAAATCCACAGTGTAAACCATGCTTCCCCAACTTGTTCAGTGGCATGCAATAAGTCATGTAATTCCTTATCTGCACAGGCAGAAATGGAAGTAAGCTTTTTTTTTAAAACAGACGAGAGAAATTGCTGGTATTTCAGCATATGAAACTGACAGTTTAAAGCCCTAATGGATAAAGTAGCAGAAGTGTACACCTTTTTGCCCCATCTTTCTAAGGATCGAGAATCCTTTTCAGTAGGAATGGGATTTTTGGCAGAAGTGGCCTTAACTCCCCTTAGGACCCTGAGAAATGGTTTCAGGGTCAGCATAAGGGTTCTTGTATAAAAACTGGTGGGAATCAGGAACCCTGTAGTATCTATCACGCTTAACAGGAGCAGGAGGAAAAGAGTCAGGGGTTAAGTTAGTCTCCGAAAAGGCATCATCCACAATATCCAAAACAGGAGGAATAGCCAGGGGTCTATGTTGGGGAAGAAGAAAATCCCTCAGCCTTTTCTTAGATTCCGAATACTCCTGTCCTTCCCAGTGGAAATGTTCCCTCATTTCATGCAAAGTTTCCCCAAAAGAGAAATCCTCAGGGGGAGAAGCTGAAGGAATGGATTCCTCAGCATCAGAATCCTCATAAGGAGGGAAAGAATATTCCTGGTCAGAAGAAGAAACTGAGGAAACAGAAGCCTGATCAGAGGAATCTTAATAAACATCCTGTCTTGGCCTTTTATCTGGAGGGGGATGTGAACCCCTAATCATAGTAAGTAAATCCTCCGCCATTTTGAGTAACTGTTTCTGTGACTTGGGAGCCGGTTCTGTAGAGACCTGTGTTGCAGTCTTTGATTTAGGAGTCTTTGCCTTTATTAGAAGCTGAGTAGGCCTGAAAACCCCTTTGGAAGCCGGTACCTGCACAGCGGCTCCGGGCCCATCCGAAGGAGCATTGTCCGAAGGTCCTGCAATAGAAATATTTAAAGGCCTGGTTGGCTCCTCATGAGAGTCCGTTTCGGCCATCGGTTCTGAAATGGCTGACGACAGGGGCTGCAAAAGCGCCTCACTGACGACGGCCGAACCTGAAGCTGGCTCCGCTTGTGCGCCATCATCAGATTTGGACCTCGGAGGCCTGTCTTTATCCTTGCGACGCTTGTGAACTCCGTAGCCGGAACCGTATCGACGACATTTTGTAGTTAAAGCGCCTACCGAAGTAATGAAAAGCAAAATCGTACCTTCGCTTAATTGTACGTTGATTGAATCTAGCACAAAACCGACAACTAGCTACGTCGTGGTCAGGGCCTAAGCAAGGAATACAGTAAGAATGAAAATCCTTATGAGGTATTTGCTTCCCACATGAAAAACAATTATTAACTTTTTCTGACATCGGAGTGGAGCAAGACAAAAGTTTCCCCAACGGGGTACTTAGCTTTGAGTGGAGAAGAAAATCTTCGGACTGAAGTTTATCAGAAAAAATTGTCAGGAGTCAGCCGACCGGCACTTGCGAACTGCTATCACCGCACGGCAAGAAAGACTGGAGAAGATGGCGTCAGCTGTCAGCTTTGCACTCCTGGCGCTCTGACGTCAGGGAGCATGGTTGAACAGCCGACGCCGGACCCAGACTTTGGGATTCTGGCCGACCGAGGGCTGCCTGCCGGCAGGGGAGAACCCTACAGTCATGACTGCAACAGTTAAACACTATGAACATCTTTCAGTTACCAGCAAATACTCCCCATAGGTAGCAAAGGGTAGAAAGCTTAGGTAAGTACCAGCAAGTAAGAGGGGAAGGAGGGAAGGTAACCTAGAATGCAGCAGTGTACACACACTAACATCTACATTTATGGTAGGTACAAAACTGTACTATGTTCATTGTGTTACACTGCTGCAGTCATTACACTTGGGTAGAATCCCAAAGCTGAGGTAGGGTGGCTGGTGCTATAAGGCATTAGGGGTGGCTATAAGGCCCGGCAGCACTGCAGTGGCAAAGCCAGCTCTGGATTTAGAGTAAAGAGGCAGATGTAATGCTTGGTGAAGGTATGTACAGAACTCCAAGTTGCTGCTTCCAAAATGTCCTTGGTAGGTACTCCTCTGAGGTAGGCAGTTGAAGTGGCTGTTGCCCTGGTGGAATGAGACCTAATGCTGTTAGGTACAGTTTTTCCCATGGTGTGTATAGCAGAAACGTATACAGTGTCCTATCCATTTTGAAATGGTCCATTTTGAAATGGCTTTTCCCTGTGCTCCTGCAGCATATGCTACAAACAATTGCTCAGTTTTTCTGAAAGCTTTCGTTTTGTCCAAGGAGAAGCGTAACTGCCCGTGTATGTCCAAGGAATGCAGAAGTCTCTCCCCTTTATTCTGTGGATTTGGATAAAAAGTTGGCAAGTGAATAGTTTGGTTTAGAGCCACACTTGATACCACCTTTGGCATAAACGTAGGGTTAGTTCTTCAAGACACCCTGTCTTGGTGGAAAATGATGAAAGGTTCCACTGCCATTAGTGCCTGTAATTCTGAAACTCTTCGTGCTGAGGTTATTGCCAGGAGCAGAGCAGTTTTCCAAGAGACATATTTTAAGTCTGCTGAGTTAGTTGGCTCCAAAGGAAGTAAAGTTAATTTTTCCAACACGAAGTTGAAGTCCCAAGTTGGAGGTGGTGCTCTACGGGGCGGTCTTGCGTTTTAAGCCCCTCTGAGGTACTGTTTTAGCAAAGGATTAGAAAAAAAATTGCTGGGTCTGTGTTGTAATGAACAGAGATGGCAGAGGCGTGGATCTTGATGGATGAAAAGGAGAGGCCTTTGTCCAGCATCTCAGTTAAGTATTGTAGTATCTGAAGAATATTTGGGACAAGAGGGTCAAGGCTATGAGCCTGATTCCAGGCACAGAATCTCTTCCATTTATCCGAATAGGCTTACCTGGTACTAGGCCTTCTGGCCTCCAGAATGACATCCATAACAGCTTTGGAGAGAGGCATTGCTTGCTTGACTAAGGAATCTGCCATGCAGCCAGGTTTAAAGTCTTGAGCTGGCTGTGAAGTATCAGATTGTTTTGCCGAGTCAGAAGATGTGGGATTTGAGGCAAAATCCAGGGTGGACCTTGTGCTAAGTTCTTTAAGATTGGGTATCAGTGCTGGCGTGGCCAGTCTGGGGCAATCAGGATCATCTTTGGCTTTTCTTGCCTGGCTTTTATGAGTACCTTTGAAAGGAGAGGTAGTGGTGGGAAAGCATATACTTGTAGGTTTTTCCAGCTGAATGAGAGGGCATCCACTTTCCATGCTTGTGGATGGGAAGTCCTTGTGCAGAATTTCTGTAGCTGGCAATTCATTGGGGATGTAAACAGATCTATGTTCGGGCTCCACCATTTTTGTGTTATCATTCTGAATATTTGTGGATGTAATTTCCACTCGTGCGGATCCATGATGCTTCTGCTTAAGTCATCTGCCAGTGTGTTGTTCTCTCCTGGCAGGAATTGTGCTTGCAGATGAACTTGATAGGTTAGAGCTGTGTTCCACAAGGTCATGGCTTGTCTGCAGAGGGGATATGAATGAGTGCCTCCTTGCTTATGTACCAAATAACTGTGGTGTTGTCTTGTCTTTAGTAGTAGTTGTCCTGGATGCAGAAGGTCCTTGAAAGCTATAAGGGCATTTTGTACAGCTAGCATCTCTTTTTGATTGATGTGAAGATGCCTTTGTTCTGCAGGCCACTTGCCCTGAAAACATTTTCCTGCCATGTGTGCTCCCGAGGCGTAATCTGAAGCATCTGTTGTCAGTGTTTGCCTGGCTGTGGGTTGAGTGAAAGGCTGCCCCTTGTGGTGACAGGCTTGAGCCCACCATCGAAACTCCTGTTGAAGGCAAGGAATAAGTGGTATTACTGTTTCTAAATTGTGACAGTGTTGAGACCAGACACTCTTTAGGTACCATTGTAGTTTCCTCATATGCAGTCTGGCATATGGAATTAGTAGTATGCAAGATGCCATGTAACCCAAGGCCTGCAGAATTTTTCTTGCAGGGAGTTGGGTCTTTGTTGCCATCAATTGGAAATATTGAGTCAGTTGTCCTTGCTTGTCTGGCGTGAGATAAGCCATCTGGGCCGTTGTATTTAAGCTGGCACCCAGGAATATTATCTCTTGTGAGGGCACTAGTTTTGACTTCTTTTCATTTACTGTGTACCCTAGGCAAATTAGCAATCTTTTTACAAACGCCAGATGCTTTAGAAGAATATCTTCGCTCTCTGCTTGAATAAGGCAGTCATCCAAGTATGGGTAAATTTGAATTCCTTTTTGTCTGCAAAATGCAATTACTGGTGCCAGGCATTTTGTAAAGACCCTGGGCGCCGTAGATAAGCCAAAGGGCAGTGCAGAGAATTGGTAATGCATTGAACCTGCTAAGAATCTGAGGTATCTTTTGCAGTTTTGTCTGACAGGGACATGCAGGTATGCCTCCTTGAGGTCCAAAGTTACGAGCCAAGCTTTCTTGCCCAGCATGGGAAGAAGCTGCTGTAGTATCAACATTTTGAATTTTGAAACATCCAGGTAAGTATTTAGAGAAGAAAGATCCAGAGTGGGCCTCCAGGCTTTGTCCTTTCTGGGAACCAGAAAGAGTCTCGAGTAAAATCCTTGTCCTTGCTCCTGTGTTGGTACCTTTTGAATAGCTCTTATGTCCATGAGTGCTGTAATTTGTCTTTGAGCCTCTGCCCATTGATTTGGTGGCAGATATGGCATTCCTTTTAACCTTGGCAGAGTGTGAAAGTGGAACCTGTAACCTTAAGATACAATGTTGAGAACCCATTTGTCTTTGGTGATCATATGCCAATTGTGACAGAAAAGTGTCAGTTTTCCCCCCAAGGGGGCTGCCAAGAGAGAAGTGTTTGGCAGCTGTAGTGGGAAGTCATTGGGGCTGTTTTTTATAAGGTTGAAGCCTGTCTTCCCCTTCTTTCTGGGTTGAAGCACCCCATTGTCGAGGCCTGTAAGGACCTTGTGGTTGACCTCTACCCCTGGGACGTCTGTATCTGCCCCTTTGAGGTCTGTCTAACTGGAAAGGACCAATTCTTTGTTGGGCAATTTCTGCTAAATCGAGGAGGCTGAACCTGTAAGAAATCCTTCACTGTTTGCATAGATTTTGCCTTATCCTCCATTTTCTTTAACACCTCTTCTGCCTTAACTCCAAATAAAACATCCTGCTGCAAAGGTGCATCCAATAATTTTGCTTTAACATGATCTGGTAAAGTCTGCTCTTTTAACCAAGCATGCCTTCTAATGAGACCCTGTAACTGCTGCTCTACAGGAGGCCTCTAATGAATCAAAACCACATTGCAAAGTAAGTTTTCCCGCTTGTTCAGCTGCAAGCAATAAATCCTGCATTTCCTTATAGTTAGGAAGATCTGAATTTGGAAGCATTTTTTGTTTCAACTGAGACATCAAATATTGCTGATATTTAAGCATGTGAAACTGGCAATTTAAGGCCCTCATTGCTAAAGTTGCAGATGTATATACTTTTTCCCCCATCTGTCTAATGCTCTGGAATCTCTGTCAGAAGGGACTGGATTTTTTGCTGTAGAGGCCTTTACCCTTTTGGGACCCTGGGAAATAGTTTCAGGGTCAGCAACAGGGCTTTTATAAAGAAATTTGTGAGAGTCAGGGACTCTGTAGTATCTGTCTGGCTTAACTGGAATAGGAGGTAAAGAATCAGGATTTAAACTGGATTCAGAATACACATCATCCACAATACCCAACACTGGCGGAATAGCAAGGGGTCTGTGTTGAGGTAATAAAAGAAAATCTCTGAGCCTTTTCTTGGATTATGAATAATCCTGGCTCTCCCAATGGAAATGCTCCCTCATGGTATGTAAGGTTTCCCCAAAGGAGTAGTCCTCTGGTGGAGAGGCTGAAGGAATTGATTCCTCAGCACCAGAATCCTCATAAGGGGGTAAAGAGTATCCTTGGTCTGAGGATGATACTGAAGAGATGGATACCTGGTCGGATGAGTCAGTCTGCATCCTGTCTAGGCCTTTTATCAGGAGGACGGTGGGACCCCCTGATCAGAGTAATTAAGTCTTCGGCCATTTTGAGCATTTGTTTCTTAGGCATGGAGGCCTGTCCTGGTGAATGTTGAAGTTGTTTCTTTGTTTTTAAAGGGATTTTAGACTTAGCAGAAGATTTAATGGCTAACTGAGTAGGTCTGAAAACACCCTCTGAAGCTGCGGGTTGTTCAGCTACTCCGGATCCCTCTGAAGGGTTAGTCTCGGTAGGCCGTAAATCTGGTGTGTCCGAAGGCCCAGCCATCTCCACGTGGGAGTCAGAGGCGGCCTGTGGTTCCAAAGAAGCGGTCATCGGGGGCTGCGAAGGCGCCTCGCTGAAAACCGGAGATTGGCCTAGAAGAAGTTTTGTCAGTTTTGGGCCTCAGATGCCTGTCCTTGTCTTTGCGCTTTTTGTGTATTCCGGTTGGCTGTTCCGATGGCATGGTGTAATTGAATTTTCTGCCAAAATAATGTCAGGCAAAATCAAACAGATGTTTAATAGTGCGCTTGTTAAACCTAGTGCAAAAACGACAACCTGTGACGTCGTGGTCTGGGCCTAGGCATGGGATACAAGAATGGAAATCCTTATGAGGTATTTGCTTCCCACAAGAAATACAGTTAACTTTTACTAACATCTGTTTGAGGCAAGAAAAAGTTTTCCCAACGGGGTACTTAGCTTTGTAGAAGACTTCGGTTCTGGATTCGGAATGAAAATCTCAGGAGTTGGCCGACCGGCACTTGCAAACTGCTTTTGCTTCGGGCACCGCGTGGCAAGAAAGACTGAAGAAAATGGCGTCGGCTGCATCTTATATACCCCTGTCACACTGACGTCAGGGAGGAGGCGACAGCAACAGATGCCGGACCAAGACTTTGGAACTCAGGCCGACTGGGGAACCGCCACGGCAGGATAACCCAAGTGTAATGACTGCAGCAGTGTAACACGATGAACATCTGGAAGACCAGCATAATTTTCATAGCAATGCATCCTAAGAAGTGCCACGAGTTTTTCTAAACATAGTAGCATTACCAGTGCTGAGATTTACTGCATATCCAAAGTTTTCAGTTTTGTATGTGTAGAAACAGATGGCAGAACAGTTTAAATTATGTAAGATTTTTTTCATTTCAATGGTTTAGTTTTGAACTTCTGACAAGTGTGTTCACAAATTTCAATTTTTTTTTTTATTTTTATTCAACAGCATTTGATTTAACATGGACAAGTTATTAATAAAAAAATGAAAATAAGAGTGAAGAAAGTGATGCTAGTACACAGAGTGCTGCTTTGCCCAGCACATCAGCAGCGGATACCTCATCTAGTACCTTAATTGGCACTGGTTCTTCTAAAGTTAAATTAAAAATTGTTCGCCACTATGAAGATGTCATTCAGCTTTATATCCAGTGAAGAAAATCCATCATGTCACACGCATATTTTGTGGTGAAAAATTATCAAACCAAATTATAGTTCCTAATAAATTAAAAAAGTTTGCAATCTAAACATTTTCACTTGTGCGAAAAGCCAACTGAATATTTTTAAAAGACTTGTACTGGATAAGACTAATCAAGCAAAAGAGAGACTACATTTGTAACTATCAGAAAAAGTGCAAGCAGCAATGTACGCAATTGCAGAAATTTTTGCTAAAAAATAAAAACTCACAAATGCAGAATATAACTTGTAACAGCATGCTGTAAAATTGTAAATATCACGGCTGGCAAATAATATGAAAAGGAGATTTTTAAAAATTCCATTGTCAGATAACACCATTTGTCTTATGCAGGATTTGTCCCAAGTTGAGCTGCAAATGATACCTCACATTAGACATGTTTGTCATTCAACTGGATGAATCGACTGATGTTACTGGCAAAGCGCAAATTCTTGCATTCAGTAGATTTATTTATAAAGAGACTATAGAACAGATTTTATTTGTTGACCACTCACAGAAACAACAAAGGGACAATATATTTTCTTGTTGATAACTACTTCAGTTGCCACAACTTGTCTTGGGATTCCTGCATCAGTTTTGTACGGATGGTGCACGCTCTATGTCAGAAGTGTAAAAGGATTTGGTACAAAGGCTCAAAAGAAGAATCCTAGAATTATTTTTACTCAATGTTTTCTTCACAGAGAAGTACTATCAAAATCACTGGTACCCTGGATAAAAAAAGCATTAGATGAGACTGTCGCAATTATCAATTATATAAAAATCAGGCCGTTACAATAGAGATTGTCTACACCACCATATTCCTCAATGTAAGTTCTTACACAGCTGTAATTACATAGAGAAGTTAGGTGGTTATCTCGTGGTTGAGTTCAATCAAGATTTTATGAACTAAGACAAAGTGCTAATGTTTCTGACAACTCGACAATCTCAGTTAACTCTGAGATGAGCTTTGGTGCAAAAAGGCTGGATTTCTTGCTGATTTGTTTCAATCTCAACACACTTAATAAAAGTATGCAAAAAGAATGAAAATATTCTTACTTCCACCAACAAAATTAACTCTTTCAAAGAAAAATGAATGCTTTGGGAAAGAAAGAATCAGAAGAGAAAAATGCAGTAGAAATGGTTGAGCTAACAAAAAGGTGCAAACTATAATGGAAATCTTACAGATCTAATTTTGCACACCAAGATTACTTAATAAGAACACTGAAAAATATTTTCCCTCACTTGACATATCATCCTTGAACTGGATAACAGATCCGTTTGTCTTAGTATGTGCAAATTGGCAAATTTAACAATTACGGAACAGGACGAGTCAGTAGCAATAAGAAATAACAGTGGATTAAAACATTCAACATCTACTACCTCATTTTGGTTTTCTCAAGTGAATTTTCCAATATTACCAAAAAAAAAAAAAAAAGGCAATAGAAGCAATTCTTCCTTTCTCCATGACATATTTGAGTGAAGGAAGCTTTTCCACATGAATATTAAGAAAAATAGACTGCCGCTGGAAAACTCTGGAAGAAGATTTAAGAGTACACCTGTCCAAAATTTGACCTCTCCCAAAAGACATTCTAAAACAACGTAAAGTTCAGATATTTCATTAAATATTAAATGCAAGTAAATTAGAGGAAAAACAAAAAAAATTGTCTTAAATACTTTGCAATAAAAAATACTACTTAAAGCTATCAAAAATAGTTTCAAAATTTTTTTTTTAAAAAGCCACTTTACAGCAAAAATGGAAGGTAATTACTATTATAATTTTGAATTACAAAAAAATACCTTTTTTTATCAGATCAGCAAAAAATATTTTTGATATGCTGCAAGATTTTTATAATTAGTTTGTGTGTGCCAGGATATGAAAAAGGTTGAAAATCGTTGGTGTATACAATTTTATGACTGAGGAACTTTATTATATCCTACCTGCCTTTTTAGGAGCAGCTGGCTGACTATCAGGAAAATTACAGGCAGTAACACACACTGTAAAGCAGACCGAATAGGAGTGGGTGTAGGCTCTGAAAAATCCTTCTGAAACAACTCAAGTATTTTTCTGAGGGCCTGAGAAACCTGTGTGTTCACACACTGTAAACAATGGCCCTTTCTAGCAATTACTAGCTTTGCCCCCTCCCCCACCCCCACATCCATTCCACCTTAGTAATGCATGCTAACCCTTACCTTGCCCCTGCCTTAACCTAGCCTGGTACCCAAATTAACGCACACACACACTTCCCCTAACACCACCATTACACAATACAGCTTGGACATTCACCATAAACGTGCACACACAAATACACTAAACATATCCCCTAACCTAAACCAAAACCCTAACCACAAACACTTATCATACACACTTACACCATCCACTTAATTCTTAGTCTAACCAACACACATATGCAAACGCACACAACATCTCACTTACCTGCTTCGACGATAACGAGGAAGAAAATGTCAGTTTGATGAATTGGACATTTGACCTTAAAACACTGCACTTTTGCCTGTCGGCAAAAGCATACGATTATCAAACAGACCGCACTTGTGTATACATGTATATATATATATATATATATATATATATATATATATATATATATATATATATATATATATATATACACACATATACAGATATACACACATACACATATATATATACACATATATATATATATATATATATACACACACACACATATATACGTATATAGGTTCATAGTTAAGTACTAGGCTATCTGCCAGAGGGCATCTATAAGCCTAGCCAGAATGTGTTGGCTTTTGCCACCCCCTTAGATTAGTTCCCTGTGCCTCAGTCCAGCAGAGCCATTAGTTCTCTGTGCCTCTGTCCAGCGGAGCCACTGCAGTGATCCCCAGGGTAAATTTTCTGCTTCCCATCCACTCGTCAAGGTTTCTCTTGAGTGTTAGTGAGGGGCTCTGCCTAATGAAGATTGGAATCCTGTTCCAAAGCATGGGGAGTCTCTGGGACAGGAATCTATCCCTCCAGCACGTTCTACTTATCGTTTTCGTGAGGTTTAGATTCCTAGAACGTGTGGCTCTTGGGGATTTGTTTTTTTTTTAGGTGAAGCATGTCCATCAATTTTGGGTTGGACATGGTCTTGTATGTCAGGCAAAGATCACCTCTGAGTAAGCGGTATGCAACAGAGTACAGATGGAGTTTCTTCAGTCGGGCTGCATAGGGTATATATGTTTGAGGCCAGTAATAATCTTGGTGAGGTACTTCTGTGGTCTTTCCACCTGCTGCAGGTGTCTTGTAAGGTACATCCCAAATGGGGCGTTGTACTCTATGATGGGTCTGATGAGTAGAGGGGGCACAATAACCTCTTTTGTTCTAGATGCGAACCTTTTTGTGATTAGGTGGGATGCATAGGAATTTCTAACCACCTTGGCAATATGATTATCAAAGGAGAGATTACTAGGTACTTGGGGCCCCAGATCCCTTATTACATTTTCTGTATTTAGGGGATTACCACATATGTGGTAGTTCACACGTACTTTGTTTTTTCCAAAGGGGATGACTATGCACTTTTTGGCATTTAGCTTGAGACCATGATTTTGACACCAGATAGTCTCAGTGAGATCCTTCTGGAGGATGTCTATCAGCTGGAGAGTCAATTATGGCCCCCAGTTTGCAGTAGTCTGTGGACTTGGTCAGCCCTAGTCCTCCTGTGCTTGTCTGTACCTCTGAGAAGTATATACCGAACAGGAGAGGTCCCAGGACTGTGCCCTGGGTGACGCCACTTGTAACTGGTTTAGAGTCGGACCTAGAGCCTGCAACTCTCACCGTGTGGGTTCTATCCGTGAGCCAACTGGCAACCCATCTCGTGACGTAGGGGGTTATGTTCAGGCTGGTGAGCTTGTCTATAATACCAGAATGAGGAATGGTGTTGAAAGCCTTTAAGAGGTCTAGGTAGGCTGTGTGGACCTCCTTCCCTCGTCTAAAGCCTTGGTAACTCTCTCAAAGAATTCCACCAGGTTTAGGGGGCATGATCTGCCCTTAAAGTCAAACTGAGTAGGGTCCAATGTTTGAAGGTTCCCAAATAGCCTTGCAGATCAGGCTAGTCAGACATACGGCGATAGTTCCCGGAATCCGTTGTGACTCCACCTTTGTGGAGCGGAATAACTGTTGCTGTGCGCCACTCTATGGGTATTGTAGCCTGTAGAGAGGCTGTTTGAACAGTGTGCTTAGGTGAGGGGTAAGTTCATTTTGGAGCTCGTGTAAGATGCAGCCTGAGACACCGCCTGGTCCGTTATTTATTTATATATATATATATATATATATATATATATATATATACATACACACACACACACACACATATACACATGTATCACCCTCATTTCACAGACACTCATTTTGTCGAAAACAATATATGGCCTATTCCCCACTGTAGAGCAACCCTGGAGTTAGAATATATAGTAAGGGGGTGTGGGGGGAACAGCCTCCCACAACGTGGGGTGTGGGGGGCTTTACTGGGATGCTATAATGATTTGTTGGTAATAGTTATTCATTGCACTTGTAAGAATGCATCTGTATACTGTAAAACGTTTATATGTGGGGGGGCTTCACCCCCCCCCGCTATATATTCTAACTCCAGGGTCGCTTTACAGTGGGGGATAGGCCATATATCATTTTCGGTGAAATGGACAGTCAGTGAATTGGGCCTGCTGACTTGGCTGTCGGTGAAATGAAGGTGACCCATATATATATATATATATATATATATATATATATATATATATATATATATATATATATATACACACACACACACACACATATATATATACATACACACACACATGCACACAAACACAAATATATGTATATTACAACTTTTATAAGTAAATTATGGGACACTTTTTACTGCTGGAGTTAATGCTACATGGACAGACCAACTCAAAACAGAAAAACATGAACACTAATATTCCACTAGAGTAACCATGGAAAGACTTTCCCCATTACCAAAGAAACAGTTGTACCTGATGGGATCCTCTCCTGGCTTATATTTGACTGACTCATTGCTGGGTGCATAATACCTTCTGCCTGGCCACTTGGTGGTCGAGGTGGCATTTGTGTACCTTGATCAGGGTGAGAAAAGAAAGCAGTCAATAGCAAAAAAAAAAAAAAAAAAACATAGTAGTTAATTTACAAATAGGCAGCAAGGCAGACAAGTCAAATCCACTTTGTTTTCCTCAACTGTCTTCATTACACCACATGTGGTGTCTGGATGGTGAATAGACAATGTTAATGTAGCCAATCTCCAATCAAGTGAGTGGCTCAACTGAACATAAAAATCAGTGAAACTAGTATTAAATAGAACCCAACAAAAAAGTGTCCATCAAAAATACAAAACAAATAAACTCTAGCCATCCAAAATAACTGCCTTCACACTTAAAAACTTAGTGAAACATTACAATTTCAGTTCTGCATTAAAAAAGTACATATGTAAATATAGACAAAAAATACAGACTACTAAACACTTCAACTTAAAGTACTGAACACATGTTTAAGTTCTTTATATGCATATTCTTCCGGGTTCCGGGATTCTTCCTGTGCAAAATTACTTCTATAGGTAGTAAATTTCCTTTGCTGAATGAACTTCCACTCTCAAACTTAGCTCCTCAGCAGTACCAAGCACATTTAAAGTGCAAATGACATTGCACCTATGCTTCAAATTATAAAACTATGCTAGAAAGTACTAAACTTATTACAACAGCTAAGAAAAGAATGAACTGCTCAGATCACCCAAATGCACATACCATTTGACTTACCTTACATATAATTTTCTGACTGATACTGAACTAAAAATTTACCTTACATGAAACAAGTGTATGTGTGGTGTGCTCTCCACACGTCTATGTTCTAGATATACCAATTCCATGGTCGCACAATCATGACCAAAATGCAATACTGAATTTAGTGATAGCTAAACTGTGGACTACAGCAGTAAAAAAAAAACATCAACTCTAAACAAGCAGCCTACTAAACCATTCTACCAAGCTAAAAATTTAGCAAATCAAAGATTCCCAAATTTAAGCCTTATAAACTATCACTAGAGAACAAGTTTAGTGTACAAAACGCAGCTTCCTATACCTAGACTCATTAGCACTTACAGGCATACCACAATTTATCTCCCTTTCCAGTTTGTAATATATATTCTGCACACATTCTATGAAGCAGTACACATTACATCAATCATTTTAAATTAACCATTATTCTAAACGTTATTTAAATTCAAAAGAAGTTATGTACTCACCATAACATTCCATGTTGGTAGTCCATCTCACCCTTCATTTTTATGTATGGGTTCTGAGCCGATCCTCAGCTCCAACTCGGCCGACTTATAAGCTCAGACTTCTGGTTGGCTCGTGGCTAAGCAGATATCCATAGTGCACCAGTACAAACCCCAGACCTTGTTTGCTGCTCACTAGAAGAAATAACCATAACAGACAAACCAATACTAAAGGGTCTCCAACCAAAGATAACCAAATTATTAATATCGCCAGAGTCTTCCAGGATGGGGGCAGGAGGGCGGGTTGGTAAAAATGAAGGGTGAGATGGACTACCAACATGGAACGTTATGGCAAGTACATAACGTCTTTATGTTGTGTAGTCCAATCTCACCTTCATTTTTACGTATGGGACAGCGTCCCTAGCGCCTTATTCTTGGGTGGCTCACTGGAAAATACTCCTGAGCACCAGGGAGCCAAAGGATGCTCTTCCCCCGGAAGGTAAATCCAATTTGTAATGTGTAATATAAGTGTGAGGGGTAGCTCACGTAGCTACTGCACAATTACCAAGTAGGACCCTGGCTAGAAAGGTTGCAGAGGTAGACTGAGACCTGGCAGAATGAGCCTTGATCCTGAGGGGTAAAGGTCTGCCCTCCTAACTGTAGACAAAGGCTATACAAAGTACAGTTTTGTACCTACCATAAATGTAGATGTTCGAGGATCCACATTGCTGCAGTCCTAACCATTGGGTAGTCCGCTGTCCAGTCGGCCCGAATACCAAAGTATATGGCTGACGTCGGTCAAGGCGCATTAGACTGGCGTCAGGACGTCAGGGTACTAATGCGCATGACCGACGTCATATCCTCAGTCTTTTCTTGCCCCAGATGTCAGAAGACCCTAAAAAGACAAGGCCCAATCCAAAACACCAAAAAGCCCTGCACCAAACTTATATACAATATATATATACACATGTACAATAATATATAGCAACTCACACCACCACCCCTAAACACAGAGGGGAAGGCGGGAGGGTAAATTGGACTGCAGCAATGTGGATCCTCGAACATCTACATTTATGGTAGGTACAAAACTGTACTATGTTCTTCATTCCACATTGCTGCAGTCCTAACCATTGGGTAGAATCCCAAAGCAGAGGTAAGGGAGGCTGGCAAATCATAAGGAAGCAGGAGCTGTCAACATGCCTTGCAAAATAGCTGTGGCAAAACCAGCCCTAGATTTAGAGTAGAGAGGAAGGTGGTAATGCTTAGAGAAAGTATGCACTGAACTCCAAGTAGCTGCCTCCAAAATATCCTTAGTTGCCACCCCCCTTAGAAATGCTGTTGAAGTGGCAGTAGCCCTAGTGGAATGAGGCCTAATCCCAGCTGGAATCTCCTTGCCATGATGGGAATAACAAAATGAAATGCAAAACCCAATCCACTTAGAAATAGTTTGCTTAGACACAGGCTTGCCCTGAGAACTCAAAGCAAAAGAAACAAACAACTGCTGAGAATGCCTGAAATCCTTAGTCCTGCTTAAATAATAACGCAACTGCCTATGTACATCTAAAGTGTGCAAAATCTTTTCCCCTTTATTTTGGGGATCTGCATAGAAAGTAGGCAAATGAATAGTTTGGTTTAAAGCCACACTAGAAACCACCTTAGGCATAAAGGAAGGATTAGTACGTAATGATACCCTATCCTTATGGAAAATCAGAAAGGGCTCTACTGCCATAAGGGCCTGCAACTCAGAAACCCTTCTTGCAGAAGTAATAGCCAACAAAAAGCAGTCTTCCATGACAAATATTTCAAATCAGCAGTACCCGCAGGCTCAAAGGTTGTAGAGTAAGTTTTCCAACACAAAATTGAGATCCCAAGCAGGAGTAGGAGCTCTCGTGGGGGTCTTATATTCTTTGCCCCTCTGAGAAACTGCTTGAACAAAGGATGCGAAAACAATGGTGGGTCACAATCATAGTGAGCTGAAATTGCTGCAGCATGAATCTTAATGGAAGAGAAGGACAAACCTTTGTCCAATAACTCAGTAAGATATTGAAGAGCCACACTCAAATTAGGCTCAGAAACCTCCAAATTCTTTGCTGCACTCCAAAATAAAAATCTCTTCCATTTTTCTGCATACACTTTCCTTGTACTAGGTCTTCTAGCTTCCATAATCACATTTAAAACTTGTTGAGGAAGTTGAGACCGGCTGTCTCTCAAAACAGAATATGCCATGCTGTTAGATGAAGAGAGTGAAGCTTGACATTGAGCAGGTGGCCGTCTCTCTGAGACAACAGGTGTGGAATCAAGGGTAAAGGCCATGGAGGCTTCTTTACTAGACTCCTCAGTAATGGGTACCAGTGCTGCGAGGCCAATCTGGAGCTATTAAAATCATCCTTGGCTTGTCTTGTCTGACCTTTAGAAGCACCTTTGGAAGAAGAGGCAGAGGTGGAAACGCATACACATGAAGATTTTTCCAACTGAAAGAAAGAGCATCCACTTTCCAAGCTGTGTGATGTAACCTCTTTGTGCAAAACTTTGGCAGCTGGTGGTTTAGTGGAGAAGCGAACAGATCTATGTCTGGAGTTCCCCAGGACACTGTCAACCTTTGAAATACATGAAGATCCAGTTTCCACTCGTGGGGATCCATGATTTGTCTGCTAAACACATCTGCTAAGGAGTTCTGTGCGGGCGGCAGAAACCTTGCCTGAAGAGTTAGTTGCAAGCTGAGCGCAGTCTCCCATAAAATCATTGCTTGCCTGCACAATGGGTAAGAATGTGTTCCCCCTTGTTTGTTGATGTACCACATGACAGTTGTGTTGTCTGTTAGAATCAACACCTGCCCTGGAAGAAGTAACTCCTTGAAAGCCATTAATGCAAATTGGACTGCTAACATCTCCTTCATGTTGATATGTAGATGCTGTAGTCTGGCAGGCCACTTGTCTTGTATCCACTTTCCATTTAGATGAGCTCCCCAAGCAATGTCTGAGGCATCTGTCGTTAGAATCTGACTCGCCTCTGGCGGGCTCACAGAGAGTCCCTTGTTTAGGTGACATTCCTGAGCCCACCACAAAAATTCCTTTTGAATGCAAGGTATTATTTGAATGACAGTGTCCAAATCCTGGCAGTGCTGTGTCCATACATTTTTGAGATACCATTGTAGCTTCCTCATATGCAGTTTGGCATTGGGAAGCACCAGAATACAAGATGCCATGAACCCTAAGGCTTGAAGGACTGTCCTTGCAGTCAGCCCGGACTGAAGAGATAGCTGATGGAAGTAACTGGAAAGATTCTTTTGTTTGTCCGGGGTTAAAAAGGCCATCTGGGCTGCTGTATTCAGTCTCACACCCAGAAAGCACATGTCTTGAGAGGGTACTAGACTGGACTTTATTTCGTTCACAGAATACCCTAGGCATCTTAGCACTGCTATGACATATTCCAGATGCTGTAGAAGGTCTTCCTTTTCTTGAGCCAGAATCAGGCAGTCGTCCAAGTAAGGATAGATTTGAATTCCTTTTAGCCTGAAGTAAGCTATCACTGGAGCCAGAACCTTTGTGAATACTCGGCGGGCAGTAGATAAGCCAAAGGGCAATGCAGAGAACTGATAATGAGAATTTCGAGCTCGAAAACGCAGATACTTCCTGCAACACAGTCTTATAGGCACATGAAGGTAAGCTTCCTTGAGATCTAAAGTTACCATCCAATGATCTTTGCCCAGCAGAGGTAAAAGCTGTTGCAACGTCAACATCTTGAACTTGGGAATGTCCAGATAAGTGTTGAGGATAGATAAATCCAAAATTGGTCTCCACGTGTTCCCCTTCTTTGATACTAGGAACAGGCGAGAATAAAATCCTAGGCCCCTTTCTGGTATAGGGACTGGCTGAATGGCCCCTATTTGGAGTAACAGAGAAATTTGCTTGTGAGCCTCTTCCCTTTGTGGAGGAGGAACGTCTGGCATGCCTTTGAAAGGGGGCAATGTGTGGAAATAAAACCTGTAACCGTGGTGAATGATATCCAACACCCATCTGTCTTGAGTGATTAAATCCCAATTTTCTTTGAAAAGAGACAGTCTTCCTCCCAAAGGAGCTACCAGGCGAGAATCTACTGGCAGCTGAAAAGGCAGGTCATTGGGTCTGTTTACGAAAGGACTGACCCCTGCCCTCACCAGAAGTCTGAGCAGGTGAACCCCCTGTTCTAGGCCTAAAAGAACCTTGAGCTCTGCCCCTACCACGTCTAGACCTACCCCTAGACTGGGAATCAAAAGCAGGATATGTCCATCCCTTAGTAGGCCAATTTCTACTAAACTTTGGTGGCTGCACCTGCAAAAATCTTTAACAGTTTGCATAGACTTAGCTTTGTCCTCCATTTTCTTTAAAACTGCTTCCACAGGCGAACCAAATAACACATCAGACTGTAAAGGAGCATCCAAAATCCTAGTCTTAACATGCTCTGCTAAATTCTGATCCCTCAACCAGGCATGCCTGCGAAGAACAGAACTAGTGGCAGCCACCCTCGAGGAGGCCTGCACAGCATCAAAACCACATTGCAAAGAATGCTTACCCACTTGTTCAGACACATGAACTAAATCCAGCAACTCTTTACACTCTATACCTTCCGCCAAAGCATCCACCTTAGATTTCAATTGTGAAAGGAGATAATTTTGATATTTTAGCATGTGAAACTGACAATTCAACGCTCTCATGGCTAGAGTGGAAGAAGTATACACTTTCTTTCCCCACCTATCCAAAGCCCTTGCCTCTTTATCAGTGGGAACAGGATTTTTAATCACAGAGGCCTTAACACCTTTAGGCCCCTGAGAAACAGTTTCTGGGTCCGCCCTAGGACTCTTAAACAAATACTTATGAGCTTCGGGCACCCTATAGTACCTATCAGGTTTAACAGGGGCAGGAGGCAAAGAGTCAGGGTTCAGGGAAGCCTCTGCAAAAACATCTTCCACCACATTCAACACAGGAGGTATAGCTAAGGGCCTATGTTGGGGTAAAATAAGAATTCCCTAAGCCTTTTCCTGGAATCAGAGTAATCTTGGCCTTCCCATTTAAAGTGTTCCCTCATGGAATGCAGAGTCTCGAAAATGAGAAATCCTCAGGAGGAGAAGCTGTAGGTGTGGAATCATCCACATCAGAATCAGAATAAGGAGGAAACTCCTGCAAGTCTTACAGAAGACTCAAGCCTCTGAATACTGTTCCAAACTCTCAAACTCAGGTTCCACCCTAGACCTCTTATCAGGAGGGGCATAGAGCCTCTAATCATAGTAATTAAATCTTCTGCCATTTTAAGCATATGTTTCTTAGGCACAGAACCTGAAGTGCTAGGAGAAGCCCCCACTGAAGCTGAACTTGGCCTACCTCTCAAAGAAGTTTTGGAAACAGTAGGAGAAGCTCTAACTATCTTGGGAAGAGAGGGAAGAACAGTTACCTGAGAAGCCCCTCAGCCTGGCCTACCTCCTGAGAGGGCACATCCTGTAACAGTAAAGTCTCTGCCTGAGACTCCAAAGAAACTCCTGGCAAAACCTCTGGCTCCACTGAGCCTTCTAAAGAACCGGCGTCCGGGACTGCGGTTCATCAACCCTAGGCTTTGCTGTTTTGTCTTTGCGCTTTTTGGGCGAAGCGGGCGGAGCATCCGGTGGCATTTTGTAATTACAACGCTTCCCAAACACTAACCTGGCACAGTCTAACCTTCTCTTAATAGTGCGTTTGTTAAATCTAGCACAAGAGCGGCAACCAACAACGTCGTGCTCAGGCCCTAAACAAGGTATACACAGAGTATGGTAATCCCTATGAGGTATCTGCTTCCCACAAGAAATACAGTTATTCACTTTTTCTGACATCCGGTTAAATACTGAGGCAAGAAAAAACCAAAATGTTCTAGCGGGTACTTAGCCAACTTTGATTCGGTCTGAAACTCCGACTTCGGAAATATTTCAGAACGCCAACCTGCACTCGCAAAACTGCTTCTGCATCGGACCATGCGGCAAAAAAGACTGAGGATATGACGTCGGTCATGCGCATTAGTACCCTGACGTCCGGACGTCAGTCTAATGCGCCTTGACCGACGTCAGCCATATACTTTGGTATTCGGGCCGACTGGACAGCGGACTACCCAATGGTTAGGACTTCAGCAATGTGGAATGAAGAACATCTGGAAATCCAACTACACAGTGTCACTTTAGAAACTGGTAAGCCCAATCTGGATTCAGAAAAGGAAATAGTTGATCTGATTTCCTAAACTCCTTGGTCCGATGCAAATAAAAATGTAGTAGTCTATGAACGTCTAGCTGATGAAACTGGTATTCAACTGTATTACAGTGATGAGGGAAGAAAACTGGGAGTTCTATGGATTGATTTAAGGTGGCGTGGGAACAAACTTTGGGGACAAATAAGAGGTTAGTATGCAGTGACACCCTGTCTTTATGAAAGATCAAATAAGGTTGCTTAACAGACAAGGCTTGTAACTCCGATACCCATCTAGCTGATGTGATAGTCACCAAAAACAGTCTTCCAAGACAAAAATTGCAATGAAGACGAGTGAGAAGGTTCCAACGGGGAAGATGTCAGTTTGGACAACACAAAATTTAAATACCAAGAACCCACGGGTTCTTGGAGCAGTGACCTCAACAGAGTGGCGCCTTTCAAAAAGGTCTTGCATAGCTTATGAGACATTAAATTGGTATCTGGAAATCCTAAATGGAAATGAGAAACAGCTGCCAACTGAACTCTGAAAGTTTCAGCGGCAGATCCTTACTGAAAAAGCTCGGAGAGAAATTTCAAAATCATAAGGATAGAAGCAGTGTAGGGATCTACATTCATTTTCTGTGCCCAAATAGAAAATCTTTTCCATTTACTGCCATATAGTCTCCTAGTTGAAGGTTTATAGGAGGACATAAGAATATGTGACACTGAGGAAGATGCATCGTGAAGCCTGACTAGGGATGGAAGGTACACTTGAATATCTACATTTATGGTAAGTGTACACAAGTGTATTTCACTGTTGCAGTCATTACATCTGGGTTATCTGCTTTGCAGTAGCCCTCAGTCGGCCTGATTAACAAAGGCTTGGGTCCTGCGTCAGGTGCTGTCCCTTCTTCCATGATGTCAGGGGTATAAAACATGCAGCCAATGCCATTACACCAGTTTTTCTTGCCCCAGATGTCAGGAGCCCCCGTAGTGGGAAGCAATTAAAACTATAAATACAAGGATATACCTCCAACAGAAAAGCAAATACACCAAAAAGCTTTTAGAGCATAGTAAGTGAGAGTAGAAGCATAGCCAAAGGAAGAAAAGGGGGCTGGAGGGAGGGTAACCAGGACTGCAACAGTGAATACACTCGAACATCTAAGTTTATGTTAAGTGTACACAATTGTACCAAGTTCTTCGTGTTTCACTGTTGCAGTTATTACATTTGGGTAGTTCCAAAGCTAAGGTTGGGAGGAGGAATTTAAATAGAATTAGGATCAGTTATAAAGCCCTGCAAGACTGTAGTGGCAAAACCAGCCCTGGATTAGAGAAAATTGGCAAATGGTAATGCTTGGTGAAAGTATGTACAGAACTCCAGGCAGCAGCTTCTAAGATGTCACTAGTAGGGACTCCCCTGAGAAAGGCTGTAGAGGTGGATGCAGCCCTTGTTGAATGGGGTCTGATGCAGTGTGGGATAGGTTTTCCATGGTGTTTATAGCAGAAATGAATGCAGTGGCCTATCCATTTTGAAATGGCTTTGAAATGGCTTTCCCCCCTCTGTCTCTGAGGCAAATGCCACCAGTAGTTCAGATTTACTTTGAGCTTTAGTCCTGTCCAAGTAGAATTTAAGCTGTACGTGTACATCTAAGGAGTGCAGTATCTGTTCCCCTTTGTTCTGTGGGTTAGGAAAAAAAGGTAGGCAAATGAATGGACTGATTAAGAGCCACACTGGATACCACCTTGGGCATGAAGGAGGGATTGGTTCTGAGGGACACCCTGCCTGCATGAAAGATGATGAAAGGTTCCACTGCCATAAGGGCAGGCAACTCAGATACCCTTCTGGCAGAAGTGATTGCCAAAAGGAAAGCTGTTTTCCAGGAAAGAAACTTTAAATCTGCAGTAGCAGCTGGCTCGAAGGGAGGAAGAGTTAGTTTCTCCAAGACAAAGTTAAGATCCCAGGCTGGAGTTGGAGCTCTCCTCAGTGGCCTTAGATGTTTGGCCCCTCTCAGGAACTGCTTGAGCAGTGGGTGAGAGAAGAGGGGAGGCTCTGTGCTATAATGAGCTGAAATGACTGAGGCATGAATTTTGATGGAGGGAAAATACAAGCCCTTATGAAGCATCTCAGTTAAGTATTGTAGAATCTGAGGTAAATTGGGCACTGCTGCGTTCATTCCTTGAGGCTGGTTCCAAGCACAGTTTTCCATTTGGCAGCATAAGATTTTCTAGTACTAGGCCTCCTTGCCTCTAAAATGATATCCATCACTGATTTACTGAGGGATGGTAAAGGAGAGATTAGGTAATTAGCCAGGCTGCTAGGTTCAGGGTTTGCAGCTGAGGGTGCAGAATCATGTTCTCCTGCTGAGACAACAGGGAAGGAATCAGACAGGTGCCATGGAGCCAAGCGTGACACTGCGCAAGAGTGGGTACCAGTGTTGGCGAGGCCAGTCTGGTGCAATAAAAATCGTCCATGGCTTGTCCTGTTTGATCTTTAGTAGTACCTTGGAGAGCAGAGGCATAGGAGGAAAGGCATAAACTGCTGGGCTTTTCCAGCTGAAGGATAGAGCATCCACTTTCCAAGCTTGCTTGTGGGGAATCCTTGTGCAAAATTTGTCCAGTTGATGGTTCTGGGGGGAGGCAAACAGGTCTATATTTGGACACCCCCATTTGCTTGTCAACATGTTGAAAATCCTTGGTTCCAGTTTCCATTCGTGTGGGTCCATGAGGTTTCTGCTTAGTCCATCTGCCAAGTGTATTTAGTTTTCCTGATAGGAACTGAGCTTATAGATTTCACTTGGTAGCTCAAAGCTGGGTTCCACAATGCCATAGCTAGTCTGCAGAGGGGATAAGAATGTGTACCCCCCTCCTTGTTTATATATCACATGACAGTGTTTTTGTCGGTCTTTACCATTAATTGTCCTGGAAGAATGTGGTCCTTGAAGGCTGTCAGGGCATTCTGTAGAGCTAACATTTCCTTTTGATTTATATGTGCAGGTGCATTTGATTTGGGTTCCATTTGTCCTGAGTGCACTTCCCTGCCAGGTGAGCCCCCCATGCATAGTCTGATGCGTCTGTTAAATTTGTTTGGCAGGGGTAATGTGAATGGTAAGCCCCCTGTTTTGGTAGCAGGCCTCTGCAAGGTAGGATAGGAATCCTTGCTTCCAGATCCTGTGAATGCTGACACCATAAACTTTGGAGATACCATTGTAGTTTCCTCATATGCAGCCTTGCATATGGAATTAGAAGAATGCATGAGGCCATGAACCCCAAGGCTTGCAGTATTTGCCTTGCAGATAGCTGGGATTTTATTGCCACTTGTTTGAAGTTGTCAAATGTAGCCATTTCTCTGGCGTGAGGAAAGCCATCTGGGAAGTTGTATTCAAGCTTGCTCCCAGGAATAATTTGTTGACAAGGTACCAAAGTGGGATTTCTTTTCGTTTATGGTGAACCCCAGACATGTCAGTACCCTTTGAACAAAGGTCAGATTATTGAAAAGAATGCCCTTGCTTTCTGCCTGAATTAGACAATTGTCCAGGTATGGATATATTTGAATATTTCTTTGCCTGCAAAATGCAATGACTGGAGCTAGGCATTTTGTGAATACCCTAGGCGCAGTAGATAAGCCAAAGGGCAGTGCAGATAACTGATACTGCATGTAGCCTGCTTTGAAGCGTATGCATCTTCTGCAAGACTCCCTGATAGGGATGTGCAGGTATGCCTCTTAAGTCCAGTGTTGCCAACCATGCATCCTTGCCTAGCATAAGAAGCAGCTGGTGAAGAGTCAGCATTTTGAATTTTGGAATCACCAGAAAGGTGTTTAGAATGGAAAAGTCCAGGATAGGACACCATGTATTGCCTTTTCTGGGTACCAGGAAAAGTCTTGAATAGAAACCTTGTCCCTTTTCCTCTTCTGGTACCAACTGAATAGCCCCCATGTTTAAGAGAAAGCACCTTACAGCCTCTGCCCTCGGATTTGGGGGTAGATCTGGCAACCCGCTTGGTGTTGGTAAAATGTGGAAATGAAATCTGTATTCCTTGGGACACTATATTTAGAACCCATTTGTCCTGGGTAACGAGTTCCCAGTTTTTGGCCTGCAGCCCAATCTTTCCGCCTAAAGAAGCATTCAGTTGGGAAGTGCTTGGAAGTCTTAAAAACAAGTCATTGGGGCAGTTTTCCATGGGGGGGGGTCTTGCTGCCCCCAGGTTTGGGTGTGGAAACCCCCCACTGCCTAGTCCTGTGTATCCCTTGGGACTGAAACCTGGGGTTTCTGCTGTGTCTGAGTTTGGCTTGAGAAGACCTGGAAGGGGCTAGAAAGGACCAATTTTTAGACGGCCAGTGCCTACTAAATCCAGGAGGCTGAACCTGCAAGAAATCTAACAGTTTGCATAGATTTAGCTTTATTTTCCATTTAAGAACTTCCTCAGCCTTGTTGCCAAACAGGTAGTCCTGATTTAAGGGAGCAACCAGCAATTTAGCTTTAACATTATCTGGCAAAGATTGCTCCTTAAGCCAAGCATGCCTTTTGAGCACAGACCCAGTAACAGCAGCCCTGCAAGAGGCCTCAAGAATCAAATCCACATTGCAAAGTACGTTTTCCAACCTGTTCAGCGGAATGCATTAAATCCTGTAATTCTTTATTTTCAGCACAGTCGAGCAATAACATCATTTTCTGTTTAAGCAATCCAATAACATGTTGTTGATATTTTAACATATGAAACTGGTAGTTTAAAGCCATAAACGGCCAAAGTTGCAGAAGTGTAAACTTTCTTACCCCATCTATCCAGCGCCCTGGAGTCTCTATCAGAGGGCGTATGATTTATAGCAGTAGACACCTTAATGCCCTTAGATCCCTGTGACACAGTCTCTGGATATGCAATAGGATTTTTAAAATGGAACTTGAGAATCAGGAACCCTGCAATATCTGTTAGGTTTTCTGGGAGTAGGAGGCAAAGAATCAGAGGCCAAACTAGATTCTGAAAAGGCAACAATGTCTAGTACAGGAGGTATAGCTAAAGGCCTATGCTGAGGCAGGAGTAAGAAATCCCCCAAGCCTCTTTTTAGAATCAGAAAAATCCTGGCTTTCCTAGTGGAAATGCTCCCTTAGAGTATATGTAAGGTTTCACCAAAAGAAAAATCCTCTGGAGAAGCAGAGGGAATAGAGTCCTCTACATCAGAATCCACATAAGTAGATAAGGGCAAATCCAGATCATCAGAAGATTCATAAACAACTTCAGTCCTAGGTCTCTTAGGAGGAGGTTGGCTTACCCCTGATTAGTTTCTTAGGCATGGTTCGAGATTTTGGCCTAAATGAAGGAGGCGGCGTTGGTTTAATATGCAAGTACTTAGGCCTGAAAACACCCTCAGAAGCCAGTGCCTGCACAGCAGCTCCGGACCCATCCAAGGTAGAAACATCCGCAGGTTCCACAGCTGAAGCAGTTCGCGGCATACCAGACTCCGAATGGGTCTCAGTAGAGGCCTGCGAGTCAGAAGTAGCGGGTATCAGGGGCTGCAAAAGTGCCTCACTGAGTACCGGTGAACTGGCGACTGGCTTAGGAGAAGCGTCGTCGGTAGCTTTGGACCTCGCGGCCTGTCCATGTCTTTATCTTTGTGGGTTTTTTTTCGGAATCCCGGCAGTCAAAAGGCTAACTGACATTTCTGGATAATTAAACAGAGGACCGAAATATTTAGAAGAGAAAATTTACCGACGACTGATAGTGTGCTGTTTAAATAAAGCAAAAAACCGACAGCAAGGCACGTTGTGGTCAGGGCCTAGGCAAGGAATACAGTACAAATGAAAATCTTTGTGAGGTATTTTGCTTTCCACAAGTAATGCAACTAATAACTTTTACTGACATCGGTAAGGAGCAAGAAAAAAAGTTTCCCCAGCGAGGTCCTTAGCTTTAGTTGAAGACTTCGGTTCTGAAACTCGAAATTGAAAATTTCAGGAGTCGGCCGACCGGCACTTGCGAACTGCTTCGGCTTCGGGAACCACACTGCAAGAAAGACTGGTGCAATGGCGTTGGCTGCATGTTTTATACCCCTGACGACCTGACGTCATGGAAGAAGGGACAGCAACCGACGCAAGACCCAAGACTTTGTTAATCAGGCCAGTTGAGGGCTACTGCAAAGCAGATATTCCAGATGTAATGACTGCAACAGTGAAACACGAAGAACATCTGCAGCAGTCACGCGGTCAATGTGAGGGTGTGGACTGAGGGATGTAGCGAACCTGACATGCGAGTCAACAGATCTGGAGCTGGGTCCAGAATCCAATGATCGTCCAGAAGAGGCTCCAGGAAGGGGAACCAAACCCAACAAGGCCAGTAAGGAGCAATGAGGATCAACTTACATCCCAGCAGTCTGGCTTTCTGAATCACTTTGGAAATGAGAGGAAATGGAGGAAAAGCATACAGAAAACCCAGGGGCCAATCGTGAGCTAGAGCATCTCTGTGTCTCCCCTGGAGGAAGAATGAGGGAAAAATAGCTGCTGCATTTGGCACTGACTGGACTGGCAAAAAGGTCGCAGCAAAGCTGTCCCCATTTGCGGAAAACCTGTTCAGCTGTTTCGTGTTTCAGAGACCACTCATGAGGCAGTAGGATCGCCCGGCTGAGCTTGTCGGCTATCACCATTGGTCGTCCCTGAAATATGCACTGCAACCAGAAAGCGCTGTGAAAAAAATCGCCCATTCCCAAACTCGCATGGCCTCTCGACAGAGTGGGTAATATCTGGTACCGCCCTGTTGGTTGACATACCAAACTACCAACATGCTGTCTGACTGTATTGCAACAGTCCCTAGAGGAAGAAGGTCTTGAAGTGCTTGCAATGCCAGGAGCACCGCCATCATCTCCAGAACATTGATATGCAGGTGAGCCTCGTGTTCTTGCCAAGTGCCTTGGACAGTCCTGCCGAGATAATGCCCCCTCATCTGATCTGGGAGGCATCTGTGGTCACAGTGGCAACGGGTTGGGCAGGAACAAAGAGGGCACCAGTCAACTGGTTGGGTGCTATCCACCTTGCATGATTCCCTCAGCAGAATAGAGTGATTCAGCAGAAGATATTGGAAGGACCATTGGGAAGACAGAACCCAATGGAGAATTCTCATGTGCAACCTGGTTAATGTTGCTAATAGGATGGTGGATGCCACAGTGCAGACGAGCTGAAGAACCCATTTTGCTATGACCTTCCGCAACGGGAGAAAACGTTGAATTTGAAAGATTAAATTTTGTGCCCTTTCAGCGGGGAGACGAGCTGTCATGTTCACTGTGTCTACCTCTGCACCTATAAAAATCACCGATTGAGTGGGCAAGAATGCAGATTTTTCCCAATTTATGGAGATCCCTAATTGAGCACAAAGTTGAATAGTGGCATTCCTGTTTTGGAGAAGTAGATGCCTTGAGGGGGCGGTCAGGAGCCAGTCATCCAAATACGGAAACACCTGGAATCCCCGACATCTCAGGTGAGCTGTCACTACTGCCATGCATTTGGTGAACACCCTGGGGGCTGTGGTGAGACCAAAGGGCAGAGCACGAAACTGATGGTGACCGGCTCGCAGCTAGAAGCGCAGATGTCTCCTGGATGCCTTGTCCATTTTTATATGGTGGTAGGCATCTTTGAGATCTATTGAGCACATCCAATACTCTTTCCCTAACAAAGGGAGTATTGACTGCAGTATTAACATCCGAAATTGTCCTTTCTCATGGATTTGTTTAATCTGATGAGGTCCAACACTGGCCTCCAGTTTCCTGTTCGTTTTTGGACTAAAAAGAACCTGGAGTAAGTTCAGGATTCTATCTTGTCTGCTGGGACGGATTGGATGACTCTAGCAACTTGTTGAATTCCACAGTTGCCTGATCCTCTGTGATTGGGTGGTACATCTGGGATCTTCTTGGGAACAAACGGAGGAAGGGAAAAGGGTATGATAAAACCTCTGGTAAAGTACAGTTGTGTACACTTACCATAAATGTAGAAGTTAGAGTGTATTCACTGTTGCAGTCATTACATTTGGGTAATCCTGCTGGCAGGCTGCCCTCAGCCGGCCTGAATTCCAAAGTCTTGGGTCCTGCGTCGGCTGCTGTTGCCCCTTCCCTGATGTCAGGTCATCAGGGGTATAAAATAAGTAGCTGGCGCCATTTTCTTCAGTTTTTCTTGCCCCAAATGTCAGGTGCCCCCAAAAAGGGTAGCCAAACTTATAATATATATATATATATATATATATATATATATATATATATATATATATGTGTGTGTATGTATATATATATATATATATATATATATATATATATATATATATATATATATATATTCAGAAATACATCAATATAAATTTTACCTTCATCTATAAGCAAATACAACACATAGGTAGTATAAATCAGAGAAGGAAAGATGAGATCCAAAAGAAAGAAGAGGGAAGGTGGGTAACCTGGACTGCAACAAGATGAGATCCAAAAGAAAGAAGGGGGAAGGTGGGTAACCTGGACTGCAACAGTGAATACACTCGAACATCTACATTTATGGTAAGTGCACACAACTGTACTATGTTCTTCGTGTTTCACTGTTGCAGTCATTACATTTGGGCAGAGTCCCAAAGCTATGGTTGGGAGGCTGGAACTAGACAGCAGTAGAAGTGGCTATGAGGCCCTGCAGAACTGCAGTGACAAAGCCTGCCCTGGATTCAGAGTAGAGTGGCATATAATGCTTTGTAAAGGTGTGCATTGAACTCAAAGTAGCCGCCTCTAAAATGTCTGTATTTGGTATTCCCCTGAGAAAGGCTGCTGAGGTGGCTGCAGCTCTGGCAGAATGAGGCCTAATACCCTTAGGCACTGGCTTGCCATGGTGTAAGTAGCAGAAACAAATGCAGTGGACTAACCACTTAGAAATAGTCTGCTTTGAGATAGGCTTTCCTTGTGATCTTGCAGCATATGCCACAAGTAATTGCGCTGTCTTCCTGAAAGCTTTGGTTCTGTTCAAGTAGAATCTACGCTGTCTGTATACGTCCAAAGAATGCATAATTCTCTCCCCTTGTTCTGTGGATTTGGGTAAAAGGTTGGCAGATGGATGGCTTGGTTAAGAGCCACACTGGACACCACTTTAGGCATAAATGTTGGGTTTGTCCTCAGTGAGACCCTGTCTGGATGAAAAATGATGAAAGGTTCCACAGCCATGAGTGTCTGTAGCTCTGAAACTCGTCTTGCAGAGGTAATTGTTAACAGCAAAGCTGTTTTCCAAAATAAAAACTTCATATCAGCAGTAGCAGCTGGCTCAAAAGGAGGCAGGGTGAGTTTTTCCAAAACATAGTTGAGGTCCACTGCAGGTATTGGTAGTCTCCTTTGGGACCTTAAATTTTTGGCTCCTCCGAGGTACTGCCTTAAACGTTGAGAAAAAAGTGGTGGTTCTGTGTTGTAATGAGCCAAAATGGCGGAGGCATGAAATTTAATTGATGAAAAAGATAGGCCCTTGTCCAGCATCTCAGTTAAACATTGCAAAATCTGAGGAATATTTGGTACCGCTGTATCAGTTCCTTGTGCCTGGTTCCAGGCACAGAATCTCTTCCATTTTCCAGCTTAAGACTTTCTAGTACTAGGCCTTCTTGGCTTCCAGAATGACATCCATCACAGCTTTACTGAGAGGTGTTTTTTTTATGACTACATTATCCGCCATGCTGCCAGGTTTAATGTTCTGAGTTGGCTGTGCATGATACGATTGTTTTGCTGCAACAGTAGTCGAGGTATTTGAGGTAAGGTCCAAGCTGGGTATGGAGATAAGTTCCTTAGTATTGGATACCAGTACTGGCGTGGACAGTCTGGGGCAATTCGCATCATCTTTGGCTTCGCCTGTCTGACCTTTAGGAGCACCTTGGGGAGGAGAGGCAGTGGAGGAAAGGCAAATACTGATAGGGCACCCACTTGCCATGCTTCTCTGTGATAAGTCCTTGTGCAGAATGTTTTTAGTTGGTAATAGAGAGGGGAGGCAACTAGATCTATGTCCAGGCATCCCCATTCCCCTTTTATCATGCTGAAGACTTGTGGATCCAGCTTCCGCTCGTGGGAATCCATGAGGTTTCTGCTTAGTTCGTCTGCCAGAGTATTTTCCTTTCCTGGCAGGAACTGTGCCTGCAGATGTACTTGGTAAGTCAAAGCTGTGTCCCACAAGGTCATGGCTAGTCTGCAAAGGGGGTATGAATGTGTGCCCCCTGCTTGTTTATTTACCACATAACCGTGGTGTTGTCTGTCTTTATCAGTAGTTGTCCCGGATGAATAAGATCCTTGAAGGCTGTTAGGGTATTTTGAACAGCTAACATCTCTTTTTGATTGATATGTAGATGCATTTGGTTTGAGGACCATGTGCCCTGAATGCATCTTCCTGCCATGTGGGCTCCCCAGGCATAGTCTGATGCATCCGTTGTTAGTGTCTGCCTGGCTGGAGGTAATGTGAATGGCTGCCCCTTGCTCTGGTGACAAGCCTTTGCCCACCATCGAAACTCCTGTTGCAGGCAGGGAATGAGGGTAATGACTGTTTCCAGGCTGTGGCAATGTTGAGTCCAAACACTTTTTAGGTACCACTGAACTTTCCTCATATGCAGTCTTGCATATGGAATTATTAGGATGCAGGATGCCATGAAGCCTAAAGCCTGCAGAAATTTTTCTTGCAGATAACTGGGTCTTTGTTGCCAATATTTTGAAATAGGCAGTCAGTTGCCTTTGTTTGTCTGGCGTGAGATAAGCCATCTGGGCAGTTGTATTTAAGCTTGCACCCAGAAATGTTCTCTTGAGAGGGTACAAGTTTTGATTTCTTTTTGTTGACTGTGTACCATAGGCATGTTAGAAGTCTTTTCACAAACGCCAGATGGTGAAGAAGAATGTCCTTGTTATCTGCTTGAATGAGAGAGTCGTCCAAGTAAGGATATATTTGTATTCCTCTGTCTGCAGAATGCAATTACTGGTGCCAGGCATTTTGTAAAGATCCTGGGCACAGTAGATGAGCCAAAGGGCAGTGCAGAGAATTGGTAATGCATTGAACCAGCCTTGAATCTTGGGTATCTTCTGCATGACTGTTTGATTGGAACACGCAGTTATGCCTCTTTTCGGTCTAAAGTCACAAGCCAAGCATTCTTGCCCAGCATGGGCAGAAGCTGCTGCAAAGTCAACTTTTTGAATTTTGGAATATCCAGGAAAGTGCTCAGAATAGATAGGTCCAGCATCGGCCTCCAGGCCTTGTTCCTTTCTCGGTACTAAGAACAGTCTCGAGTAAAATCCTTGTCCCTGCTCTTGCTCTGGTACTTGTTGAATGGCCCCCATGTCCATGAGGGATGAGACTTGTTTTTGTGCCTCTGCCCATTGATTTTTCTGGCAGATCTGCCCAGCCGTTTGCCTTTGGCAGAGTATGGAAATGGAACTTGTAGCCTTGTGACACTGTTTAGAACCCACTTGTCCTGGGTTATGATGTGCCAATTTTGAGCAAAAAGTGCTAATTTTCCCCCTAGGGGTGCTGCCAGAAAAGTGCTTGGTGCAGGCACGGGGAAGTCATTGGGACTGTTTTCTGTAGGTTTGTGATCTATCCTCTCCAGCTTTGGAGGTAGAGGCACCCCATTGCTTGGGCCTATAAGAAACTTGTGCCTGGGTTCTGCCCCTAGGGCGTCTGGATCTGCCCCTTTGAGGTCTGTCTGACACAGGAAAGGAACAATTTTTTGTAGGCCAGTGTCTACTAAATCTTGGTGGCTGTACTTGTAAAAAATCTTTGACAGTTTGCATAGATTTAGCTTTGTCCTCCCCGGGCACCGTGCGGCAAGAAAGACTGGAGAAAAAGGCGACGGCTGCTTCTTTTACACCCCTGACGACCTGACGTCAGGAAAGGGGCAACAGCAGCCGATGCAGGACCCAAGACTTTGGAATTCAGGCCGGCTGAGGGACCTGCCAGCAGGATTACCCAAATGTAATGACTGCAACAGTGAAACACGAAGGACATCAACTCTTTGTACCCACTTATCTTGGGTGACACTTAGCCAGGCTTTTGGATACAAAGAAATGCAGCCCCCGACCGGCCCCAAAGAAACACAGTCGGGCCCCATAGCAGGAGTGCTGATAAGGCAGTCCCCAAAAGGAATCATGACCTTGTTATTGCAGACCGCCCCTGCTTCAAGGCAGTCTCCCATTTCCTCCTCTGGAAGGTTCACCCTGTGTGTCCGGAAAGAGCCTCTGGGACTTTTTGAACCACATTTTACCACCCCTTTGACCTTTGGGGTATGGTCGAGAGAGAAAGTATAGTTGTGTACCTACCATAAATGTAGATGTTAAAATGTATTCACTGTTGCAGTCATTACACTTGGGTTATCCTGCTGGCAGGCTACCCGCAGTCGGCCTGAATTCCAAAGTCCTGGTCCGGCGTCGGTTGCTGTCGCCTCTTCCCTGACGTCAGTGCGCCAGGGGTATACAAGATGCAGCCAACGCCATTTTCTTCAGTTTTTCTAGCCCCAGAAGTCAGGTGCCCCCAAAAGGGAAGGCTAAAAACATTGCTTATAAAAAGCATGCTCTAAAATAAACATTACCTTCGTCTACAAGCAAATACACCACATAGGTTGTACAGAACAGAGAAGTACTGATGAGTACCAGCAAAGAAAGGGGGATGGTAGGTGGGTAACCTGGACTACAACAGTGAATACACTCTAACATCTAACATTTATGGTAGCTACACAACTGTACTATGTTCCTCGTGTTTCACTGTTGCAGTCATTACACTTGGGTTGAATCCCAAAGCTGAGGTTGGGTGACTGGGTCTAAATAGAATTAGAAGTGGCTATGAGGCCCTGCAGAACTGCAGTGGCAAAGCCTGCCCTGCATATAGAGTAAAGCGATAAGTGGTAGTGCTTAGTAAAGGTGTGCACTGAAGTCCAAGTTGCAGCCTCCAAAATATCCTTGGCTGGTACTCCTCTAAGGAAGGCTGCTGAGGTGGCTGCTGCCCTGGTCGAATGTGGTCTAATGCCCTTAGGCACTAATTTGCCATGTTGTGAAAAGCAGAAACAATGCAGTGTCCTATCCATTTTAAAACAGTCTGCTTTGAGATAGCCTTTCCTTGTGATCCTGCAGCATATGCCACTAAAAGTTGCTCAGTCTTTCTGAAAGCTTTAGTTTTGTCCAAGTAGAAGCATAGCTGTCTGTGTATGTCCAAAGAATGCAGAAGTCTCTCCCCTTTATTCTGTGGGTTTGGGTAAAAAGTAGGCAAATGAATGGCTTGGTTAAGAGCCACATTGGACACTACCTTAGGCATAAATGTTGGGTTTGTCCTTAGAGAAACCCTGCCCGGATGGAAGATAATAAAAGGTTCCACAGCCATTAATGCCTGTAACTCAAACTCTTCTTGCTGAAGTTATTGCTAGGAGCAGAGCTGCTTTCCTTAAGAATTTTATCTCAGCTGTATTGGCTGGCTCAAAAGGAGGCAGTGTGAGTTTTTCCAAGACAAAATTGAGGTCCCATGCAAGTACTGGTGCTCTCCTTGGAGGTGTTATGTTTTTGGCCCCACTGAGGTACTGCCTAAGCAATGGATGTGAAAAAATAGGTGGGTCCGTATTGCAATGAGCTAAAATGGCAGAGGCATGGATCTTAATTGATGAGAAGGATAGGCCTTTGTCCAGCATCTCAGTTAGGTATTGTAAAATCTGAGGAATATTTGGTACAAGCGTGTCAAATTTTTTGTGCCTGGTTCCAAGCACAGAATCTCTCTTCCATTTTTCTGCATAAGATTTTCTGGTGCTGGGCCTCCTGGCCTCCAAAATAACATCCATAATCGCTTTAGAGAGAGGTGTATTCTGAATGGTTACACTATCCACCATGCAGCTAGATTTAGGGTTCTGAGATGGCTATGGAGGATCTGATTTTGTTGGGTCAGTAAATGAGGAATTTGAGGCAATGTCCAGGCTGGGCCTTGAGACAAGCTCCTTAGGATTGGGTACCAGTGCTGGCGTGGCCAATCCAGGGCAATCAGTATAATTTGTGGCTTCTCTTGTCTGACCTTTAGGAGTACCTTGGGGAGGAGAGGCAGTGGAGGAAAGGCATATACTGTAAGGTTGTTCCAGCTGAATGACAAAGCATCCACTTTCCATGCTTGTTTGTGATAAGTCCTTGTGCAGAATTCTCTGTAGTTGGCAGTTGTGAGGGGAGGCAAATAGATCTATGTCTGGGCATCCCCATTTCCTTATGTTGAAGATTTGTGGATCTAGTTTCCACTCGTGAGGATCCATGAGGTTTCTGCTTAGTTCGTCTGCCAGAGGATTTGTTTTTCCTGGCAGGAATTGTGCTTGCAGGTGTACTTGGTAAGTCAATGCTGTGTTACACAAAATCATGGCTTGTCTGCAAAGGGAGTAGGAATGTGTGCCTCCCTGCTTGTTTATGTACCACATGACTGTAGTACTGTCAGTCTTTATCAGCAGTTGTCCTGGATGAAGTAGGTCCTTGAAGGCTGTCAGGGCATTTTGTACAGCTAGCATCTCTTTTTGATTGATGTGAAGATGCCTTTAGCTTGTGGGCCATGTGCCCCGAATACATTTTCCTGCCATATGGGCCCCCCAGGCATAATCTGATTCATCTGTTGATAGTGTTTGCCTGGCTGTGGGTAAAGTGAATGGCTGTCCCTTGTTGTGGTGACAGGCCTGTGCCCACCATCAAAACTCCTGTTGCAAGCAGGAAATGAGTGAAATTAATGATTCCAGGCTGTGGCAATGTTGAGTCCTAACACTTTTTAGGTACCATTGTAGCTTCGTCATATGCAGTCTTGCATATGGAATTAGCAGAATGCAGGATGCCATGTAGCCCAGAGCCTGCAGAATTTTTCTTGCCGATAACTGGGTCTTTGTTGCCATGCTTTCGAAGTAAGAAGTCAGTTGTCTTTGTTTGTCTGGCGTGAGATAAGCCATCTGGGCAGTTGTATTTAAGCTTGCACCCAGGAATATCTCGAGAGGGTACTAGTTTTGATTTCTTTTCATTTACTGTGTACCCTAGGCAAATTAGTAATCTTTTTACAAACGCCAGATGCTTTAATAGAATGTCTTTGGTCTCTGCTTGAATAAGGCAGTCGTCCAAGTACAGATGCATTTGAATTCCTCTGTCTGCAAAATGCAATTACTGGTGCCAGGCATTTTGTGAAGACCCTGGGCACAGTAGAAAAGCCAAAGGGCAGTGCAGAGAATTGGTAGTGCATTGAGCCAGCTATGAATCTGAGGTATCTTCTGCAAGATTGCCTGATTGGGACATGCAGGTATGCCTCTTTGAGGTCCAAAGTTACAAGCCAAGCCTTCTTGCCCAGCATGGGCAGAGGCTGCTGCAGAGTCAACATTTTGAATTTCGGAACGTCCAGAAAAGAAATTAGAATAGACAGGTCCAGAATTGGTCTCCAGGCTTTGTCCTTTCTTGGTATTAAGAAAAGTCTTGAGTAAAATCCTTGTCCCTGCTCTTGTTGCGGCACTAGCTGAATAGCCCTCATGTCCATGAGAGACTAAACCTGTTTTTGTGCCTCTGCCCATTGATTGTTTGGCAGGTCTAGCATACCTTTTTGCCTTTGGAAGGGCGTGAAAGTGGAACCTGTAGCCCTGAGAGACTATTTAAGACCCATTTGCCCTGGGTGATCATGTGCCAATTTTGTGAAAAAAGTGCTAGTTTCCCCCCCTAAGGGTGCTGCCAAAAGATAAGTGCTTGGCATAGGCAGAGGAAAGTCACTGGGACCGTTCCCTGTATGGCTGTGATTTGTCTTCTCTGCTTTTGGAGGTAGAAGCACCCCATTGTTTGGGCCTGTATGAGACCTGGGGCTGTTGTCTGCCTCTAGGGTGTCTGTATCTGCCTCTGTGGCCTGTCTGACACTGGAAAGGACCAACTCTTAGGGCAGTTCCTGCTAAATCCGGGTGGCTGTACCTGTAAGAAATCCTTTACTGTCTGCATAAATTTAGCTTTATCCTCCATTTTCTTCAACACCTCTTCTGCCTTAACACCAAACAAAGTATCATGCTGTAAAGGAGCATCCAATAATTTTGCTTTAACATGATCAGGCAGATTCTGTTCCTTTAACCAAGCATGCCTTCTAATGACAGAACCTGTAACAGCGGCCCTGCAAGAGGCCTCCAGTGAATCAAAACCACATTGCAAAGTATGCTTTCCCACTTGTTCAGCTGCATGCAATAAATACTGCATTTTCTTGTTCTCAGAACATTCAGAATGTGTCAACATTTTCTGTTTTAGCTGGTATTTAAGCATATGAAACTGACAATTTAAAGTCCTTACAGCCAAGGTAGCAGAAGTGTAAACTTTTTCCCCCATCTGTCCAGTGCCCTTGAATCCCTATCTGAGGGGACAGAATTTTTTTGCAGTAGAGGCCTTGACCCCTTTGGGACCTTGAGAAATAGTTTCTGGGTCAGCAGCAGGGTTTTTATATAGAAATTTATGAGAATCTGGAACCCTGTAGCATCTGTCTGGCTTAACAGGTGCAGGAAGTAAAGAGTCAGGAGACAGTCCAGACTCTGAAAATACATCTACAATGTCTAGAACAGGTGGAATAGCAAGAGGTCTGTGCTGAGGTAGTAGAAGAAAGTCTCTGAGCCTTTTCTTAGATTCTGAGTAATCTTTGATCTCCCAGTGGAAATGCTCCCTCATGGTATGGAGGGTTTCCCCAAAGGAATAATCCTCAGGAGGAGAAGCTGAAGGAATAGATTTCTTCAGCATCAGAATCCTCATAGGGAGGAACAGAGTATCCCTGTTCTGAAGAGGAGTGAGAGGAAATGGAAACCTTATCAGAGGAATCATATTCAGCGTCTTGCCTAGGCCTCTTATCAGGAGGGGGATGGGAACCCCTGATCAAAATAATTAGGTCTTCGGACATTTTGAGAATCTGTTTTTTAGGCATGGAAGTCTGTCCTGGGGAATGCTGTACTTGTTTCCTTGTCTTTACAGCTGTTTTTGTCCTCGTCTTGGATGCTGAAGTTGGCTTGCTATAAAGCTGTGTAGGTCTTAAAACACCCTCAGAAGCCGATGCTGCTCAGCTGCTCCGGACCCATCTGAGGGATTAGTTTCCAAAGACTCAATACCTTGAGTATCCAGAGGCCTAGTTGTCTCCACGTGGGAGACAGAGGCGGCCTGTGCCTCTGAAGTAGCGGGTGTCAGGGGCTGCAAAAGTGCCTCACTGAGAACAAGCGAACCGGCGACTGGCCTAGAAGAGGCTTTGTCATTGGTTTTGGACCTCGGATGCCTGTCATAGGTTCATAGGTTCATACTAGGCTAACTGCCCTTGCAAGCCATTTTAAGCCTAGCCACTTATCCCTTGTGAGATTCAAACCCTGTACCTTGCGTTTGTAAGGCAAACACACCTTAACCATTAGGCCACCCTCCCAACCCCTTTTCTTTTTCCTTGCGCTTTTTATGAACTCCGGTCGTCGGCTGTTCCGACGGCATTATATAGTTAAACCTTCGGCCAAAGTAATAAAAAGCAAAATCGTACTGACGCTTAATAGTGCGTTGGTTAAATCTAGCACAAAACCGACAATTAGCAACGTCGTGGTCAGGGCCTAGGCAAGGAATACAGTAAGAATGAAAATCCTTATGAGGTATTTGTTTCCCACAAGAAATACAATTGTTAACTTTTTCTGACATCAGTCTGGAGCAAGAAAAAAAATTTCCCCAATGGGGTACTTAGCTTTATTGAAGACAGTTTTGTACCTACCATAAATGTAGATGTTCGAGTGTAGACACTGCTGCAGTCATTACAGTTGGGTTATCCTGCCGCCAGGCGGTCCCGCAGTCGACCAGAGTTCCAAAGTCTTGGTCCGGCGTCGGGTGCTGTTGCCTCCTACCTGACGTCAGTGCGACAGGGGTATATACGATGCAGCCGACGCCAGTTTCTTCAGTTTTTCTTGCCCCAGATGTCAGGTGCCTCTAAATATGTAGGCAATTCCAATCGCTAATAAAACCTACATAAGAAAAGCAAAAAACAACTTACAGCTACCAGCAAATACTCCCCATAGGTAAGGGTAGAAGACATAGGTACGTACCAGCCAGTAACAGGGGAAGGAGGGAGGGTAAACTGGACTGCAGCAGTGTCTACACTCGAACATCTACATTTATGGTAGGTACAAAACTGTACTATGTTCATCATGTTACACTGCTGCAGTCATTACACTTGGGTAGAATCCCAAAGCTGAGATAGGGTGGCTGGTCCTATAAGGCATTTGGGGTGGCTATAAGGCCCTGCAGCACTGCAGTGGCGAAGTCAGCTCTGGATTTAGAGTATAGAGGCAGATGGTAATGCTTGGTGAAGGTGTGTACAAGTTGCTGCTTCCAAAATATCCTTGGTAGGTACTCCCCTGAGGTAGGCAGTTGAAGTGGCTGTTGCCCTGGTGGAGTGAAATCTAATGCTGCTAGGTACAGGCTTTCCATGGTATGTGTAGCAGAAACGTATACAATGTCCTATCCATTTTGAAATAGTCTGTTTTGAAATGGCTTTTCCCTGTGCTCCTGCAGCATATGCTACCAATAACTGCTCAGATTTTCTGAAAGCTTTGGTTTTGTCCAAGTAGAAATGTAACTGCCTGTGAATGTCCAAAGAGTGCAGTAGTCTCTCCTTTATTCTGTGGTTTAGGATAAAAAGTCGGCAGGTGAATAGTTTGGTTTAGAGCCACACTGGATACCACCTTTGGCATAAAAGTAGGGTTAATTTGTAAAGACACCCTGTCCTGGTAGAAAATGAGGAAAGGTTCCACTGCCATTAGTGCCTGTAATTCTGAAACTCTTCATGCTGATGTTATTGCCAGGAGCAGAGCAGTTTTCCAAGAGATATATTTTAATTCTGCTGTGTTGGCTGGCTCAAAAGGAGGTAAAGTTAGCTTCTCCAAAACAAAGTTGAGGTCCCAAGTTGGAGTAGGTGCTCTATGGGACGGTCTTATGTTTTTAGCCCCTCTGAGGTACTGTTTTAACAGAGGATTAGAGAAAATTGGTGGATCCGTGTTGTAATGAGCACAGATGGCAGAGGCGTGGATCTTGATGGATGAGGAGAGTCCTTTATCCAGCATCTCAGTTAAATATTGTAGTATCTGAAGAATGTTTGGGACAAGAGGGTCAAGGCTGTGAGCTTGGTTCCAGGCACAGAATCTCTTCCATTTATCCAAATAGGCTTTCCTGGTACTAGGCCTTCTGGCCTCCAGAATGACATCCATAACAGCTTTGGAGAGAGGCATTGCTTGCTTGACTAAGGTATCTTCCATGCAGCTAGGTTTAAGGTCTTGAGCTGGCTATGTAGTATTTGTTTGTTGTGCTGAGTCAGCAGATGTGGGATTTGAGGCAAAATCCAGGGTGATTCTTGTGCTAAGCTCCTTAAGAATGGGTACCAGTGCTGGCGTGGCCAGTCTGGTGCAATCAGGATCATCTTTGGCTCTTCCTGCCAGGCTTTTATGAGTTCTTTTGGCAGGAGAGGTAGTGGTGGGAAAGCGTATACTTGTAGGTTCTTCCAGCTGAATGAGAGGGCATCCACTTTCCATGCTTGTGGATGGTAACCCCTTGTGCAGAATTTTTGTAGCTGGCAGTTTATTGGGGTTGCAAACAGATCTATGTCCGGGCTCCACCATTTCTGTGTTATCATTCTGAATATTTGTGGTTTCAACTCCAATTCGTGGGGATTCATGATGTTTCTGCTCAAGTCGTCTGCTAGTGTGTTTTTCTCTCCTGGCAGGAACTGCGCTTGCAGATGAACTTGAAGGTTTATAGCTGCGTTCCATAAGGTCAAAGCTTGTCTGCATAGGGGGTAGGAGTGAGTGCTCCCTTGCTTGTTTATGTACCACAAAACTGTGGTGTTGTCTGTCTTTAGTAGTAGTTGTCCTGGATGCAGCAGGTCCTTGAAAGCTATAAACGCATTTTGTACAGCTAGCATCTCTTTTTGACTGATGTGAAGATGCCTTTGTTCTGAGGTCCACGTGCCCTGAATGCATTTGCCTGCCATGTGTGCTCCCCAAGCGTAATCCAATGCATCTGTTGTCAGTGTTTGCCTGGCTGTGAGTTGTGTAAAAGGCTGTCCCTTGTTGAGGTGACAAGCTTGAGCCCACCACTGAAACTCCTGTTGAAGGCAAGGGATTAGTGGTATAACTGTTTCCAAACTTTGACAGTGTTGAGACCATACATTCTTTAGGTACCATTGTAGTTTCCTCATATGCAGGATGCCATGTAACCCAAGGCCTGCAGAAATGTTCTTGCAGGGAGCTGGGTCTTTGTTGCCAACAATTGAAAGTATTGAGTCAGTTGTCCTTGTTTGTCTGGCGTGAGAAGCCATCTGGGCCGTTGTGTTCAAGACGGCACCCAGGAATATAATCTCTTGTGAGGGCACTAGTTTTGATTTCTTTTCGTTTACTGTGTACCCCAGGCAACTTAACTTTTTTTTTTACAAACGCCAGATGCTTTAGAAGAATGTCCTTGCTCTCTCCTTGAATCAGGCAGTCGTCCAGGTACGGATAAATTTGAATAACTTTCTGTCTACAAAATGCAATTACTGGTGCTAGGCACTTTGTGAAGATCCTGGGTGCAGTAGATAAGCCAAAGGGCAGTGTAGAGAATTGGTAGTGCATTGAACCAGCTATGAATCTGAGGTATCTTCTGCAGTTTTGTTTGATAGGGACACGCAGGTATGCCTCTTTGAGGTCCAAACTCACAAGCCAAGCTTTCTTGCCCAGCATGGGAAGAAGCTGCTGTAATGTCAACATTTTGAATTTCGGAACATCCAGGTAGGTGTTTAGAGATGAAAGATCCTGAATGGGCCTCCAGGCTTTGTCCTTTGTGTACCAGAAAGAGTCTTGAGTAAACTCCTTGTCCTTGCTCCTGTGATGGTACCTTTTGAATAGCTCTCATATCCATGAGTGCTGTAATTTGTTTTTGAGCCTCTGCCCATTGATTTGGTGGCAGATTTGGCATTCCTTTGAACCTTGGCAGAGTGTGAAAGTGGAACCTGTAACCTTGAAATACAATGTTGAGAACGCCTTTGTCTTTGATGATCATTTGCCAATTGTGGTAGAAGAGTGCCAGTTTTCCTCCCAAGGGGACCGCCAAGAAGGATTTGTTTGGCAGCTGTAGTGGGAAGTCATTGGAGCTGCTTTTTATATGGTTGGGGCCTGTCTTCCCCTTCTTTCTGACCTAATGCAACCCATTGTCAAGGCCTGTAATGACCTTGTGTTTGACCTCTACCTCTTGGACGTCTGTATCTTCCCCCTTTGAGGTCTGTCTGTAATTGGAAAGGACCAATTCTTAGTTGGCAAGTTTCTGCTAAATCTTGGAGGCTGAACCTGTAAGAAATACTTCACCGTTTGCATAGGTTTTGCCTTATCCTCCATTTTCTTTAATACCTCTTCTGCCTTAACTCCAAATAACACATCCTGCTGCAAAGGTGCATCCAATAATTTTGTTTTAACATGATCTGGTAACGTATGTTCTTTTAACCAAGCATGTCTTCCAATGACAGAGCCTGTAACTGCTGCTCTGCAGGAGGCCTCCAGAGAATCAAAACCACATTGCAAAGTATGCTTTCCCACTTGTTCAGCTGCATGCAATAAATCCTGCATTTCTTTAAAATTAGGAGGATCTGATTCTGGAAGCACTTTTTGTTTTAACTGAGACAGTAAAAATTGCTGATATTTTAGCATGTGAAACTGGCAATTTAAGGCTCTCATTGTTAAAGTTGCAGACGTATATACTTTCTTTTCCCATCTGTCTAATGCTCTGGAATCTGTCAGAGGGAACTGGATTCTCGGCTGATGGGGCCTTAACTCCTTTGGGTCCCTGAGAAATGGTTTCAGGGTCAGCGACAGGGCTTTTATACAGAAATGTATGCGAGTCTTAGGGACTCTGTAGTATCTGTCAGGTTTAACAGGGGCTGGAGGTAAGGAATCAGGATTTAAGCTGGATTCAGTATAATCATCCACAATATCTAACACTGGCGGAATAGCAAGGGGTCTGTGCTGAGGTAATAAAAGGAAGTCTCTGAGCCTTTTCTTGGATTCTGAGTAATCCTGGCCTTCCCAGTGGAAATGCTCCCTCATGGTATGTAGGGTTTCACCAAAGGAGTAGTCCTCGGGCGGTGAGGCTGATGGAATTGATTCCTCAGCATCAGAATCCTCATAAGGTGGTAAAGAGTATCCTAGATCTGAGGATTAATCAGAAGAGATGGACACCTGGTCGGAGTCAGTCTGCATCTTGTCTAGGCCTTTTATCAGGAGGGGGATGGGACCCCCTGATCAGAGTAATTAGGTCTTCGGCCATTTTGAGCATTTGTTTCTTAGGCATGGAGGCCTGTCCTGGAGAATGCTGTATTTGTTTCTTTGACTTTAAAGGAGGCTTAGACTTAGCTGAGGGTTTAATGCTTAACTGAGTAGGTCTGAAGACACCCTCTGTAGCGGTGGGTTGCTCAGCTACTCCGGATCCCTCTGAAAGGTTAGTCTCGGTAGGCTGAAGAGCTTGTGCGTCCGAAGGCCCAGCCATCTCCACGTGGGAGTCAGAGGCAGCTTGTGGTTCTACAGAAGCGGTCGTCAGGGGCTGCAAAGGTGCCTCGCTGAAAACCGGAGAACCGGTGACTGGCCTAGAAGAGGCTTAGTCAGTTTTGGGCCTCAGATGCCTATTCTTGTCTTTGCGCTTTTTGTGTATTCAGGTCGTCGGAAGTTCCAACGGCATGTTATAATTGAATTTTCTACCAAAACAATGTCGGGCAAAATCAAACAGACGTTTAATAGTGCTCTTGTTAAACCTAGCACAAAACAGACAACCAGTAACGTCGTGGTCAGGGCCTAGGCATGGGATACAATAGGAATGGAAATCCTTATGAGGTATTTGCTTCCCACAAGAAATGCAGTTAACTTTTACTGACATCGGTCTGAGGCAAGAAAATGTTTCCCCAACGGGGTACTTAGCTTTGAAGACGACTTCGGTTCTGGATTCAGAATGAAAATCTCAGGAGACAGCCGACCGGCACTTGCGAACTGCTTTTGCTTCGGGCACCGCGCGGCAAGAAAGACTGAAGAAAATGGCGGCTGCATCTTATATACCCCTGGCGCACTGACGTCAGGGAAGAGGCGACAGCAACAGACGCCGGACCAGCACTTTGGAATTCAGGCCGACTGCGGGTAGCCTGCCAGGAGGATAACCCAAGTGTAATGACTACAACATTGAAACACGAACATCAGTAAAACGTACTCCTACGGCAGAAAGAGTCTTTCCTTCTTGCTCACACTGCAAGTGTGTGTGGCCTTCACCTTAGATCCAAAGAATGAGGAACCATCAAATGGGGCATTGATGAAAGTGGACTTTACGGTTCAGCAAAATTAAACAAGCGCATCCAGGAGTGACGCCTTAGGGCAACTCCTGAACCCGCTGCTCTACTTGCTCCATCAGCCGCATAAGAAATAAGCCGCATGGAGGAGAAAAAGTGTTTTAGGACCGATTTTTAAGAATAAGATTTATGTGTAGAGCTGTAGTAACTACAGAGGGATTAAATTGATCAGTCACAGCATAAAGTTATGGGAAAGTAGTGGATGCTAGGTTAAGAAGGGAGGTAATTCGTGATCAGCAGTATGGTTTCATGCCAGGAAAGAGCACTACAGATGCGATGTTTGCTCTGAGAGTGTTGGAGAAGTACAGAGAAGGTCAGAAGGAGTTGCATTGTGTCTTTGTGGATTCAGAGAAAGCATATGACAGGGTGCCTAGAGAGGAGTTGTGGTATTGTATGAGGAAGTCGGGAGTGTCAGAGATGTATGTAAGAGTGGTACAGGATATGTACGAGGGTAGTGCGACAGTGGTGAGGTCTGCGGTGGGAGTGACGGATGCATTTAAGGTGGAGCTGGGATTACATCAATGATCAGCTCTGAGCCCTTTCTTATTTAAAATGGTGATGGACAGGTTGACAGACGAGATCAGACAGGAGTCCCCGTGAACTATGATGTTTGCAGATGACATTGTGTAGGTAAAACAGGTGGAGGAAACCCTGGAAAGGTGGAGATCTGCTCTAGAGAGAAAAGGAAAGAAGGTCAGCAGGACTAAGACAGAATGTGTGTGTGTGAATGAGAGTTAGGATAGAGGAATGGTGAGGATGCAGGGAGTAGAGGTGGCGAAGGTGGATGAGTTTAAATATTTGGGATCAACAGTTCAGAGTAATGGTGAGTGTGGAAGAGAGGTGAAGAAGAGAGTACAGGCAGGATGGAGTGGGTGAAGAAGAGTGTTAGGAGTGATTTGTGACAGACAAGTACCAGTATGAGTGAAAGGGAAAGTCTACAAGAGGGTAGTAAGACCAGCAAAGTTATATGGGTTGGAGACCGTGGCACTGACAAAAAGGCAGGCGTCTGAGCTTGAAGTGGCAGAGTTGAAGATGTTAAGATTTGCACTGGGTGTGATGAGGATGGACATGATTAGGAATAAGTATCTTAGAGAGTCAGCCCAGGTTGGAAGGTTTGGTGAAAGCCAGAGGCGCAAGATTACTTTGGTTTGGACATGTGCTGAGGAAGGATGCAGAGTATATTGGGAAAAAGATGCTAAGGATGAAGCTGCCAGGTAACAGGAAAAGAGGAAGGCCTAAGATAAGGTTTATGGATGTGGTGAGAGAGGAAATGCAGGTGGCTGGTGTGACAGAGCAAGATGCAGAGGACAGGAAGAAATGGAAACAGCTGATCTGCTGTGGCGACCCCTGACAGGAGCAGCCGAAAGGAGGAGGAGGAGTTAACTATAGATTTTAAGGTGGACAACTGAGCAGAAATCTTGTCAGGGACTCTCTCAGTACATGTACCATGTACAGAATCTCCTAATTCCTTGTGGAGATCCCTCTGCAATCTAGTGGAGTGAGTGAGACAGTTCAACGATCGAAGTAAAAGCCTCTGTACTGAAGACATGATTCCCATACCTCTCTATCTATAGAGACTCATTATTCGGCGGATGGACAGAAGTCTCAGCAAGCTCCTTCTTAGTGGCCACCACCACCATGGCATCTACGAGGACACCTTTGGACAAAAATTCTTTATCTGGAGGGGCAGAAATAAACTTGTTGGGTCTCCTAGGGGCTGGCTCCACGGCACCAGAAGATTCCCACACCTTTTGACTAAATCCATCACTTTGTCAAAAGGTGGAGACACCCAACAGGCAGAAGGTTGAGACTTGAAAGCCTTCAGGTACACCGACTCATCAGAAGGGTTGACAGTGGGCCAGCCGCACCTCTGCTTAAGGATCTCCAGGATGTCCACGAAGGAGACATCAGAGGATGACTTGGGGGACCCTTCCGACTCCTCGAGGTCAGTGTCAAATGTCAAAGACTCATCCTAGGAGTCAACATGCTTCTTCTTGCATGTCTTCTTACTGGGGGGGCACCTCAGAAGGGTATTCTGGGAAGGTCACAGAAAAGTGGGAGCCACCAGCCGGTGGCTACTCAGGCAGAGGGTCTCTGCTGTCTCCCCCCCTAGAGCACCCACTTCTCTCAGCCCCTACTCTCCGGAGAGTGCTGATACCCTTGGTGGCAACTGGTAATTTGGACAGCACACTCCATCTCGAATGCCGACCTCTCCGACTCAGAGGACCTCCCCTCCTCCGAAGAGACCGAGGATGCTATCGGCTCTGAGATAGACGCAGAGTACAAACTCACCCTAACCAAAGCACAGAGAGGGAAACTCGGAACCAAAGACCACCGATTCCAACCTTCCCTGTCAGCGCGGAACTGAGAGCTTCGGCCCTTGGACACAATGGACGATACCGAAAGTATTAGAGTAGAACTCTGCTCCAAAGCAACCGTAAGTGGAGCTGGAACCGAGAGTTCTAACAATGGCATCAAGCCCTCTAACTCAGACAGACCAGCTTGGATCAGAGGAAAAACAATCGAGGGTATAACGGGTTCCATAGGCTCCGGAACAGACTGGGTCGGGAGCCTACAATTTAGATAGAGCAGACGACTTCAGCAGTCTCAGGACCACCCTCACCGCTCTTCTTCCGAAAGGCTCCTAAAAGACCTGGAGGACATAGTCGTGGATCTTGGAGAAATAGCAGGTTCCATAAATTCAGTGGTCGGCTCCAACAAACTAGGAACCGACCCTGTCACCACAATGCTGCTCTCAGTCAACTCTGAAGGAAGTGGAACCGATGAGGCCGATTTTGCCACTAAGAAGCGGCTCTGCGACATCAGCCGGTGCCGGAGAAGGTCTTTTTGAAGACAGACTTAGCAGATTTAGTGGACTTGGAAGACGAGGAAGAGCTAGACAAGGCTTCCTCAAAGCCAGGCTTTAAAAGACCCTTTAGAATTAGCTTGTTCCTCTTCTTACGTAAAACTCTAGGGGAGAAGGCATGACAAAATAAGCAAGTCTCTTGTAAATGGATGGCCCCTAAGCAAGACACAGACCATGACCATCAGTCAATGACATTTTTGGGGAGCACTTCATGCATTTTTTTGAAGCCCGAAGGCTTGAGCTCCTTAACCTCTTTAGACATAACACACAGACGAAAGAATTAGCAATCCTACACTAACAAATACTAATGCAAATACTACTATATTACACTAACAACTCTGAACAAGATTTTAAGCAATATATAAGCAAAAAAGTTAACACTTAGCCAGAGCCACGAGAAGCACAACAGGACTTGACGCGGCAAACGAGATCTGGGGTTTGTACTGGTGAACTATGGGATACCTGCTTAGCCACAAGCCAACCAGAAGTCTTCGAGCTTATAAATAGGCCGAGTCGGAGTAGAGGATCGGCTCCGAACCCACAAGTAAAACTGAAGGTGAAATTGGACTACACAAAATTATCTTTTTGCACATTTTTGAATAGATATTTTAATAAATTAACTTTTTTAGGTCCACAAGACAATCAGCTCTAAAACCATACATTAAGATTCTTTAATGTTTTTACAACTTAGACAGTATTTTAACAGGACCATTCACAATGAACATCTGACCTTTCTTTTGGAAAGAGTTCTTGCTGTGCTAACAGTGCTTCTTGAAGTCGTACAGAGTAGAGCCCATCCCTTTAACAACCTGCAGTCATAGTTCTCACAGGCTCTGGTTCTTAAAACAGTACGGCTTGCGACATTTATGGTTGCTCTTCTTGGAACTTGGACCAATGTGCCTTATACAAATGAGTACGATGCCTTCATCAGCATGTACAGTTGTGTACACTTACCATAAATGTAGATGTTAGAGTGTATTCACTGTTGCAGTCATTAAATTTGGGTAATCTGCTGGCAGGTTGCCCTCTGTCGGCCTGAATTCCAAAGTCTTGGGTCCTGCGCCGGTTGCTGTCTTCTTCCATGACGTCAGGGGTATAAAACAGGCAGCCTACGCCATTTTCTTTAGTTTTTCTTGTCCCAGATGTCAGGTGCCCCCCCCAAATGGGGAGCAAAAAAATATACAAATCATATATACACGCAACAACAAACTTTACATTCATCTAAAGGCAAATACACCACAAAGGCTGTAGAATATAGTGAAGGAAAGAGACTCCAGAATAAAAGGGGGGTGGCAGGCGGGTAACCTGGACTGCAACAGTGAATACACTCGAACATCTACATTTATGGTAAGTGTACACAACTGTACTATATTCTTCGTGTTTCACTGTTGCAGTCATTACATTTGAGTAGAATCCCAAAGCTATGGATGGGAGGCTGGAGCTAAACAGCATTAGAGGTGGCTATAAGGCCCTGCAGAACTGCAGTGGCAAAGCCTGCCCTGGACTTAAAGAGAGGCAAATTATAATGCTTTGTAAAAGTGTGAACAGAACTCCAAGTAGCAGCTTCTAGAATGTCTTTGGTTGGTACCATTCTGAGAAAAGATGCTGATGTAGCTGCAGCCCTAGTGGAATGAGACCCAATGCCCTTGGGCACCGGTTTACCATGATGTTAAGTAGCAGAAAAGAATGTAGTGGCTTATCCACTTTGAAATAGTCTGCTTTGAAATAGCCTTTCCCACTGATCCTGTAGCAAATGCCACCAGTAGCTGATCAGTTTTTCTTAGAGCTTTAGTCCTGCTCAAGTAGAATCTTAGTTGTCTGCGCACGTCCAAGGAATGCAGAATCCGCTCCCCCTTGTTCTGCGGATTTTGATAAAAAGTTGGCAGAGGAATAGTTTGGTTAAGAGCCATACTGGAAACCATCTTAAGCAAAAAGGAAGGATTGGTCCTGAGGGACACCCTGTCTGGGTAAAATATGATAAAAGGCTCCACAGCCATGAGGGCCTGTAGCTCTGAAACCCTGCTTGCTGAAGCAATTGCCAGGAGAAAAGCTGTTTTCCATGATAAAAACTTTATCTGCAGCAGCTGGTTAAAATGGAGGCAGGGTGAGCTTTTCCAACACAAAATTGAGGTCAAATGCAGGAACTGGCGTTCTGGGAGGCCTTAAATTTTTGGCCCCTCTAAGATACTGTTTTAGCAAAGGGTGAGAAAAGATTGGTGGCTCTGTGTTGTAATGAGCCGAGATGGCAGATGCAAGGATTTTTATTGATGAAAAAGATAAGCCTTCTTCAAGCATCTCAGTCAAGTATTGTAAAATCTGAACAATATTTGGCTCTGCTGTGCCAGTTCCTTGGGCTTGGTTCCATGCACAGAATCTCTTCCATTTATCAGCATAAGATTTTCTAGTACTAGGCCTCCTGGCTTCCAAAATGACATCCATCACAGATTTACTGAGAGGTGGTGTTTGAATAACTACATGATCAGCCATGCTGCCAGGTTCAGTGTTTGGAGCAGTTTGTGCAGGATCTGATTGTTTTGCTGAGACAGTAAGTGAGGTAATTGAGGCAAGTACCAAGCTGGGAATTGAGACATATTCCTTAGGATTGGATACCAGTGTTGACGGGGCCAGTCCGGGGCAATTAGTATAATTTTTGCTTTTTCTTGTCTGACCTTTAGTAGGGCCTTGGGAAGAAGAGGCAGAGGAGGAAAGGCGTAAACTGATAAGTTTTTCGAACTGAAGGATTAGTAGGGCCTTGGGAACAAGAGGCAGAGGAGGAAAGGCGTAAACTGATAAGTTTTTCCAACTGAAGGACAGGGCCATCCACTTTCCATGCTTGTCTGTGATAAATCCTTGTGTAGAATTTGTCCAGTTGATAATTCCGAGGAGAGGCAAAAAGGCCTATGTACGGGCTCCCCCATTTTTTTATCATGCTGAAGACTTGTGGATCCAGTTTCCACTCGTGAGGGTCCATAAGGTTTCTGCTTAAGTCGTCTGCCAGAGTATTTTGCTTTCCTGGCAGGAATTGAGCTTGAAGATGTATTTGGAAAGTTAAGGCTGTGTCCCACTATGCCATGGCTAGTCTGCTAAGGGGGTATGAGTGTGTGCCCCCCTACTTATGTACCACATAACTGTGGTGTTGTCCGTCTATCAGTAGTTGTCCTGGATGAAGTAAGTCCTTGAAGGCTATCAGGGCATTTTGAGCTGCTAACATCTCTTTTTGGTTGACATGCAGATGCATTTGTTTTGGGGTCCATATGCCCTGAATGCATCTTTCCGCCAGGTGGGCCCCCCCATACATAGTCCAATGTGTCTGTAGTTAAGGTTTGGCTGGCAGGTGGTAGAGTGAAGGACTGTCCCATGTTTTGATGACATGCCTCTGCCCACTAAAGAAACTCCTGTTGTAGGCAGGGAATCAGAGGAATCATTGTTTCCAGACTGTGACAATGTTAACTCCATAAACTTTTTAGGTACCACTGTAGTTTCCTCATATGCAGTCTTGCATATGGAATTAGTAGAATGCAGGATGCCATGAACCCCAAAGCCTGCAGAATTTGTCTTGCAGATAACTGGGTTTTTGTTGCCATCTGTTTGAAGTAAATAGTCAGTTGCCTTTGTTTGGCGTGAGGAAAACCATCTGGGCAGTTGCATTCAAGCTTGCACCCAGGAATGTTATCTTTTGAGAGGGTGCCAGTTGTGATTTCTTTTCGTTTGTGTACTCTAGGCATGTTAGAAGCCTTTTCACAAACGCCAGAGACAGTCGTCCAAGTAAGGACAGATTTGTATACCTCTGTCTGCAAAATGCAATTACTGGTGCCAGGCACTTTCTAAAGACCCTGGGCACAGTAGATAAGCCAAAGGGCAGTGCAGAGAATTGGTAATGCATAAAGCAAGCCTTGAAATGGAGGTATCTTCTGCACGATTCCCTTATTGGGATATGCAGGTATGCCTCTTAAGTCTAAAGTCACTAGCCAACCACTCTTGCCCAGCATGGGCAGAAGCTGCTGCAAAGTTAGCATTTTAAATGTTGGAATGTCCAGGAATGTGTTCAAAATTGATAAATCCAGTATTGGGCACCAGGCCTTGTCTTTTCAGGGTACCAATAACAGTCTTGAGTAAAACCAGTGTCCTTTTTCCTGTTGTGGCACTGGCTGAATAGCCCCCATATCCATGAGGGACATAACTTGTTTGTGTCTCTGCCCATTGATTTTTTGGCAGATCTGGCTAACAGTTTGGAATTGGCAGAGTGTGGAAGTAGAATCTGTATCCCTGGGATATTATGTTTAATACCCACTTGTCCTGGGTTATTAACTGCCAATTTTGAGCATAAATTGCTAATTTTCCCCCCAAGTGTGCTGCCAAAAGTTAACTGCTTGGTGATGGCAGAAGGAAGTAATTGAAACTGTTTACTGTAGGGTTGCGCTTTATTTCCTCCAGATTTGGAGGTAGAAGCACCCCATTGCTTTGACCTGTAAGAAACCTGTGACTGGTATCTAGAACCCTTAGGGCGCCTGGATTTGCCCCATGGAGCTCTATCGGACACAGGAAAGGACCAGTTTGTTGTAGGCCAGTGTCTACCGAATCTTGGTGGCTGCACTTGTAAGAAGTCTTTTACAATTTGCATACACTTAGCTTGGTCTTCCATTTTCTTTAAAACCTCTTCTGCCTTAATACCAGAGTATCATGCTGTAAAGGTGCATCCAGCAATTTAGCTTTAACATGATCACGCAAATTTTGCTCTTTTAGCCAGGCATGTCTTCTAATCACAGATCCAGTAACTGCGGCCCTGCAAGAGGTCTCTAAGGAATCAAAACCACGTTCAAAGTATGCTTTCCAACTTGTTCAGCTGCATGCAATAATTCCTGCAATTCTTTATTTTCTGCACATTTTGAAATCAACATCCTTTTCTGATTCAGCAATCCCATAACATGTTGTTGGTACTTAAGCATATGATACTGACAGTTTAAGGCCCTGATTGCCAAGGTTGCAGATGTATAAACCATCTTTCCCCATCTATCCAGCGACTTTGAAACTCTATCAGAGGGGGTAGGATTTTTTGCTGTTGTGGTCTTGACACCTTTTGGACCCTGTGAGATAGTTTCAGGGTCAGCAGCAGGGTTTTTAAATAAAAATTTGTGTGTGTCAGGAACCCTGTAATACCTGTCTGGCTTGCTATGAGCCGGAGGTAAGGAGTCTGAGTAGAGCTTGACTCCGAAAGCATATCATCCACAATGTCTAAAACAGGAGGTATGGCTAAAGGCCTATGCTGAGGGAGAAGGAAATCCCCAAGCCACTTTTTTGATTCTAAGAAATCTTGACTCTCCCAGTTAAAGTGCTCCCTCAAAGTATGCAAGGTTTCTCCAAAGGAATAATCTTCAGGAGGAGATGCAGATGGGACAGATTCCTCTGCATCAGAATCCTCATAGAATGGTATAGAAAATTCCTGATCAGAAGAGTAATCAGAAGAAATAGAAACCTGATCTGAAGATTCATAATCAGGGTCTTGCCTAGGCCTCTTATCAGGGGGGGGGGGTTTGGGAAACCCTGATCAAGGTAATTAGGTCTTCAGCCATTTTGATCATCTGCTTTTTGGGCATAGAGGCCTGAGCACGGGGCTCAAGCGTCAGTTTTTTAGCTGTAGAAGTTGCTTTTGTCTTTGATTTTGAAGCTGGCGTCAGTTTTATATAGAAATGCTGAAGCCTGAAGACACCCTCAGAAGCCGGTGCCTGCTCAGCGGCTCCGGACCCATCCGAGGGAGAGACATTCGCGGGTACAATACTTTGAGAATCTCGCGGCATGCCGAACTCCGCATGGGTCTCGGTAGAGGCCTGCGACTCGAAAGTAGTGGGTATCAGGGGCTGTGAAAGCGCCCGAGTACCAGCGAATGGCTTAGAAGCTTCATCGGTTTTGGACCTCGATGGTCCGTCGCTGTCCTTTTCTCTGCGTTTTTTGTGAATTCCAGTAGGTGGATTGCTATCCGACATTTTAAGACAGTTAAATCGGTTTCCAAAATATTTTGAGGCAAAGATATACAGACGCTTAATAGTGCGTTAGTTAAATCTAGCACAAAACCGACAGCTAGGCACATTATGATCAGGGCCTAGGCAAGGAATACAGTACCAATGAAAATCCTTATGAGGTATTTGCTTCCAAGTAATGCAATTAACTTTTTCTGACATCGGTATGGAGCAAGAAAAAGTTTCCCCAACATGATACTTAGCTTTAGTGAAGGCTTCAGTTCTTAAACCCGAATTCGAAAATTTCAGGAGTCAGCCGACCGGCACTTGCGAACTGCTTCTGCTTCGGGCACCAAGCGGCAAGAAAGACTAAAGAAAATGGCGTTAGCTGCCTGTTTTATACCCTGACGACCCGACATCATGGAAGGAGAGAGAGCAACCGACGCAGGACAAAAGACTTTGGAATTCGGGCTGACTGAGGGAAACCTGTCAGCAGATTACCCAAATGTAATGACTGCAACAGTGAAACATGAAGAACATCAAAGTCTTGGGTCCTGCTTCGGTTGCGGTCTCCTCTTCCATGACGTCAGGTCATCAGGGGTATAAAACATGCAGCTGATGCCATTTTAATCAGTTTTTCTTGCCCCAGATGTCAGGTGCCCCCCAAATGGGGAGCAAAAATATACAAATTGTAAATATATATACATGCACCTTAGAAACAAAATCTACCTTCAACTAAAACCAAATACACCACAAAGGCTTTTGAGTATAGTGAAGGAAAGAAAAGGTATAGAAAGGGGGATGGCGAGTGGGTAACCCGGACTGCAACAGTGAATACACTCGAACATCTACATTTATGGTAAGTGTACACAACTGTACTATGTTCTTCGTGTTTCACTGTTGCAGTCATTACATTTGGGTAGAATCCCAAAGCTATGGATGGGAGGATGGAACAAAACAGTATTAGGAGCAGCTATAAAGCCCTGCAGTACTGCAGTGGCAAAGCCTGCCCTGGATATAGAGAAGAATGGTAAATGATAATGCTTTGTGAAAGTATGCACAGAGCTCCAAGTAGCAGCTTCTAGAATGTCTTTGGTTGGGACCTCTCTGAAAAAAGCTGCTGAAACAGAGGAAGCCCTGGTGGAATAGGCCCTGATCCCCTTGGGCACAGATTTACCATGGTGCAAATAGCAAAAATGAACGCAGTGGCTTATCCATTTAGAAATAGTCTGCTTTGATATAGCCTTCCGCTCTGATCCTGCAGCAAATTCTACCAGTAGTTGCTCAGACTTTGAGATTTTTGCCTGTTTAAGTAGAATCTTAGTTGTCTGTGTACATCCAATGAATGCAGAATCCACTCCCCCTTGTTCTGCGGATTTGGGAAAAATTATGGCAGGTGAATGGTCTGGTTAAGAGTCACACTGGATACCACCTTAGGCATAAAAGGATTGGTCCTGAGGGCCACCCTGTCCAGGTAAAATATAACGAAAGGCTCCACTGCCAAGAGGGCCTGTAGTTCTGAAACCCTTCTAGCTGAAGTGAATGCTAAAAGAAAAGCTGTCTTCCAAGATAGAAGTTTTATATCCGCAATAGCTGCTGGTTCAAAATGAGGCAGGGTGAGTTTTTCCAGCACAAAACTGAGGTCCCATGCAGGAGTTTGTGTTCTCCTGGGAGGCCTTAAATTTTTGGCCCCTCTGACACTCTGTTTTAGCAGTGGATGAAAAAAGAGGGGAGGCTCTGTGTTGTAATGAGCTGAGATGGCAGAGGCATGGATTTTTATTGAAGAAAAAGATAGGCCCTTGTCAAGCATCTCAGTTAAGTATTGTAAAATCTGAGGAATACTGGGCTTTGCTGTGTCTATTCCTTGTGCTTGGTTCCAAGCACAGAATCTCTTCCATTTATCAGCATAAGATTTTCTAGTACTAGGCCTTCTGGCTTCCAAAATTACATCCATCACCGGTTTACTGAGAGATGTGGTTTGAATAATTAGTTGATTAGCCATGCTGCAAGATTCAGAGTTTGGAGCAGAGTGTGCAGAATTTGATAGTTCTGCTGAGACAGGAGATGAGGTGTTTGAGGCAAGTACCACGGAAGAAGGTGTGACATATTCCTTAGAAGCGGGTACCAGTGTTGGCGACGCCAGTCCGGAGCAATTAGAATCATTTTTCCTGTCTGACTTTTAGCAAGACCTTGGAGAGTAGAGGCAGAGGGGGAAGGCATAGACTGATTGGTTTTTCCAGCTGAAGGATGCAGCATCCACTTTCCATGCTTTTTTGTGATGAATTCTTGTGCAAAATTTGTCCAACTAATAGTTTTGGGGTGAGGCAAATAAATCTATGTCTGGGCTTCCCCATTTCTGTGTTAACATGCTGAAGATTTGTGGATCCAGTTTCCATTCGTGCGGGTCCATAAGATTTCTGCTTAGGTCGTCTGCCAGAGTATTTTGCTTTACTGGCAGGAATTGAGCTTGAAGATGTATTTGGTATGTCAAGGCTGTGTTCCACAAGGCCATGGCTAGTCTGCAAAGGGGGTAGGAATGGGTACGCCCCTGCTTGTTGATGTACCACATAACTGTGGTGTTGTCCGTCTTTATCGATAGTTGTCCTGGATGAAGCAAGTCCTTGAAGGCTGTCAAAGCATTCTGAACAGCTAGCATTTCTTTCTGGTTGATATGCAGATGCATTTGGTTTGGGCTCCATTTACCCAGAATGCATCTACCCGCCAGGTTGAGCCCCCCCCCAGTCTGATGCATCTGTAGTTAGGGTTTGGGTGGCAGGGGTTAGAGTGCATGACGGTCCCTTGTTTTGGTGACATCTCTGCCCACCAAAGAAACTCCTGTTGTAGGCAAGGAATGACAGGAATCATTATTTCCAGGCTGTGACAATGTTGACTTTTCAGGTACCATTGAAGTTTCCTCATATGCAGTCTCGCATATGGAATTAGTAGAATGCAGGATTCCATGAACCCCAAAGCCTGCAGAATTTGTCTTGCAGATAACTGGGTTTTTGTTGCCATTTGTTTGAAGTATGTTGTCAATTGCATTTGTTTGTCTGGCGCGAGGTAAGCCATCTGGGCAGTTGCATTCAAGCTTGCACCCAGGAATGCAATTTGAGAGGGTAACAGTTGTGATTTCTTTTCATTTATGGTGTACCCTAGGCATGCTAGAAGCCTTTTTGCAAACACCAGATGTTGAAGAGTGTCCTTGTCCTCTGCCTGAATGAGAATCGTCCAGATAAGGATAAAGTTGAATGTTTCTGTCTGCAGAATGCAATTACTGGTGCCAGGCACTTTGTAAAGACACTGGGCGCAGTAGATAAGCCAAAGGGCAATGCAGAGAATTGGTAATGAAAAAACCTGCAATGAAGTGGAGGTATCCTCTGCAAGATTCCCTGATTGGGATATGCAGGTATGCCTCTTAAGTCTAGAGTTATTAACCAAGCATTCTTGCCTAGCATAGGCAGTAGCTGTTGTAAAGTCAGCATTTTGAATTTTGGAATGTCCAGGAACGTGTTCAGAATCGATAAGTCCAGTATTGGATGCCATGAATGGTCTTTTCGGGGTACCAGGAAAAGTCTTGAATAAAATCCTTGTCCTTTTTCCTTTTTTGGAACCGGTTGAATAGCCCCCATATCCATGAGGGACATGACTTGTTTCTGTGCCTCTGCCCACTGGTTTTGTGGAAGATCCGGCCATCCGTTTGGAACTGGCAAAGTATGGAAATGAAATCTGTACCCCTGGGATACTATGTTTAATACCCACTTGTCCTGGGTAATTAACTGCCAATTTTGAGCATGAAGTGCTAGCTTTCCACCCAAGGGGGTTGCCAAAAGATAAGTGCTTGGAGATGGTAAAGGAAAGCCATTGAGACTGCTTACTGTAGGGTTGTGCTTTGTTACCTCCAGATTTGGAGGCAGAGGCACCCCATTGTTTTGACCTGTAACCTCCATGTGATTGGTATTTGGAGCCTTTTGAGCACCTGGGTTTGCCCTGACTGGCTCTGCTGGACACAGGAAAGAACCAATTTTTTGAAGGCCAGTGCCTACTGAACCTGGCTGGCTGCACTTGCAAGAAATCTTTTACAGTTTGCATAGATTTAGCTTTGTCTTCCATTTTCTTTTAAACCTCTTCTGCCTTATTACCAAACAGAGTATCATGCTGCAAAGGGGCATGCAACAATTTAGCTTTAACATGATGAGGCAGATTTTGCTCCTTGAGCCAGGCATGCCTTCTTATCACAGATCCAGTAACGGCAGCCCTACAAGAGGCCTCCAAGGAATCAAAAAGTACAGTTTTGTACCTACCATAAATGTAGATGTTGGGGGTTATCCTGGCGTCAGGCGGTCCCGCAGTCGGCCGAATCCCAAAGTCTTGGGCCGGCGTTGGTTGTCGTCGCTTCTTCCCTGACGTCAGTGCGACAGGGGGATAAAAGAGGCAGCCGACGCCATTTTCTTCAGTTTTTCTTGCCCGAGATGTCAGGTGCCCCCAACTAGGAAGGCAATACAAATAACTATGCAAAAATACCTTAGTAGATAAATAGTATTAGCTGTTAGCAAATACACCATATAGGCATGCATCCAATAGATTGATGTACATGGAGTTATAACTAACACCCTGGTATGTAGAGGGGATGGTGGGAGGGTAACCTGGACTGCAGCAGTATATACACTCGAACATCTACATTTATGGTAGGTACAAAACTGTACTATGCTCATGTTATACTGCTGCAGTCATCACACTTGGGTTGAAACCCAAAGCTATGGATGGGTGGCTGGTACTAAACTGGGTTAGGTGAAGCTAGGATGCCCTGCAGAACTGCAGTGGCAAAACCAGCTCTGGTTTTTGAGTATAATGGAAGGTGGTAGTGCTTGGTAAAGGTGTGCACTGAACTCCAAGTAGCTGCCTCCAGAATGTCCTTGGTTGGAACCTCCCTGAGAAAGGCTGCTGAGGTTGCTGTAGCCCTGGTAGAATGGGACCTAATATTAACAGGCACTGCTTTCCCATGGTGCAAGTAGCAAAAGCGGATACAATGTGCTATCCATTTGGAGATGGTCTGTTTGGAAATAGCCTTTCCTTGTGAACCTGCAGCATAGGATACAAAGAGTTGGTCAGTTTTTTCTGAAGGTCTGTCTTATGCAAATAGTAACGTAGCTGTGAATGTCCAAAGAGTGAATGAGTCTTTCTCCTTTATTCTGGGGGTTTTGATAAAAGGTGGGTAAATAAATGGTCTGATTCAAAGCCACACTGGATACTACCTTTGGCATAAAGGTAGGGTTAGTTCATAAAGAGACTCTGTCCTGATGGAAAATGATGAAAGGTTCCACTGCCATGAGTGCCTGTAGTTCTGAGACCCTGCGTGCTGAAGTGATCGCCAGCAACAGAGCTGTTTTCCATGACAAGTATTGCAGTTCTGCTGAGAAGGCTGGTTCGAAAGGAGGCAGTGTTAATTTTTCTAAAACGAAGTTGAGGTCCCAAGCTGGCATTGGGGGTTTTCTGGGGGGTCTTGTATTCTTAGCCCCTCTGAGAAACTGCCTTAGTAAAGGGTGTGAGAATATGGGAGGATCCATATTATATTGAGCTGAAATAGCGGAAGCATGGATCTTAATGGATGAGAAAGAAAAGGCTTTGTGTAGCATCTCAGTTAAGTATTGCAGTATTTGAGGAATGTTTGGTATCCAAGGATTTTGGCCTTTAGCCTGGTTCCATGCACAAAATCTTTTCCATTTGTCTGATTAACTTTTTCTGGTGCTGGGCCTCCTGGCCTCCAAAATGACATTCAGGACGTCCTTTGACAGAAGTGTTGATTGATAATTCAAGGTATTCTCCATGCAGCTAAATTTAAAGTCCTGAGCTGACTGTGAAGGATCTGAGAGTTTTGCTGAGTCAACAGAAGTGGGAATTGAGGTAAGATCCATGGAGGGCTGTGAGTCAAGGTCCTTAGTAACGGGTACCAGTGCTGACGTGGCCAGTCCGGAGCAATGAGGATCATTTGAGGTCTCTCTGATCTGACTTTCAGTAATACCTTGGTCAAGAGAGGGAGTGGTGGGAAGGCATAGACTGTCAATGCTGTCCAACTGAATGATGGGGCGTCCACTTTCCAGGCTAGGGAATGATAAGTCCTTGTGCAAAATTTCTGTAGTTGGCAATTGTTGGGGGAAGACAAATAGATCTACGTCTGTGCGTCCCCACCTTTGAGTGATCATTGAAAATACTTGTGGGTGTAGTCTCCACTCGTGAGGATCTGCCAAATTTCTGCTTAATTCATCTGCCAATATGTTTTCCTTTCCTGGCAGGAATTGTGCTTGCAGTTGTACTAGGAAAGTCAATGCTGTGTTCCACAAGGTCATTGCCTGTCTGCATAAAGGGTAGGAGTGCGTTCCCTCCCTGTTTATGTACCACATAACTGTGGTGTTGTCTGTCCTTATTAGTAGTTGTCCCGGATGCAAGATGTCCTTGAAGGCTGTCAGTGCATTTTACACAGCTAGCATCTCCTTTTGGTTGATGTGTAGATGCATTTGTTTTGCGGACCATTTGCCCTGTATGCACTGTCCTGCCATGTGTGCCCCCTAGGCATATTCTGAAGAATCTGTTGTCATAGTTTGGTTTGCTTGAGGTAAGACAAAAGGAAGACCCTTGTTTATTTGACATGCTTGAGCCCACCATAGGAAATCTTTTTGAAGGCAGGGAATGAGAGGTATACTTGTTTCGAGGCTGTGCCTGTGTTGAGTCCATACACTTTTCAGGTACCATTGCAATTTCCTCATATGCAGCTTTGCATGTGGAATTAGTTGAATGCAGGATGCCATGAACCCCAATGCCTGTAGGATTTTCCTTGCAGTGAGCTGGGTAAAAGTTGCCATCTTTTTGAAGTATTGAGTCAGTTGTTTTTGTTTGTCTGGCATGAGATAAGCCATCTGGGCCGTTGTATTTAAGCTGGCACCTAGGAATATTACGTCTTGTGAGGGTATTAGCTTTGACTTCTTTTTGTTTACTGTGTACCCTAGGCAACTTAGCAGCTTTGTTACAAATGCCAGATGCTGTAATAGAATGGCCTTGCTGACCACTTGGATCAGGCAGTCGTCCAGATATGGATAAATATGTATTCCTTGTTGTCTGCAGTATGCAATTACTGATGCCAGGCATTTCGTAAATACTCTGGGTGCAGTAGATAAGCCAAAGGGCAATGCAGAGAATTGATAATGCATTGTACCTGCCAAAAATCTGAGGTATCTTCTGCAATCTTGTCTGATAGGGACATGCAGGTATGCCTCTTTGAGGTCCAACGTTACCAGCCAAGACTCCTTGCCCAGCATGGGAAGAAGCTGCTTTAGTGTGAGCATTTTGAATTTGGGTACCTCCAGGTAAGTGTTTAGAATTGAGAGGTCTAAAATGGGTCTCCAGGCTTTGTCCTTTCTTGGTACTAGAAATAGTCGAGTAAAAACCTTGACCTTGCTCCTTTGTAGGTAACTCTTGAATTGCTTTCATATCCATGAGAGCTGAAATTTGCGTTTGTGCCTCTTCCCACTGGTTTGGAGGCAGACTTGGCATGCCTCTCATCCGTGGTAAAGTGTGAAAATGAAATCTGTAGCCTCGGGTAATAATATCCAGAACCCATTTGTCCTTTGTTATGATGCGCCAATTTTGTCGAACTAGAGCCAGTTTTCCTCCCAAAGGTGCTGCCAGGGCAATTTTGCTTGGCAGGCGAAGAGGGAAGTCATTGTGTTTGTTTCCTGAAGGGTTGAGATCTTTCGTCTCCACCTCTGAGTTGTTGTATGCCATTGTCTAGGCCTGAAAGAACCTTGTGGCTGGCCTCTGCCCCTTGGGCGTCTGTACCTACCCCTTTGGGGTCTGTCTGATGCAGGAAAGGACCAGTTTTTTGATGGCCAGTTTCTGCTGAACGAGGAGGTTGTACCTGTAAAAAAATCTAACTCTCTGCATAGATTTTGCCTTTTCTTCCATTTTCTTTAAAACTTTCTCTGCTTTGACACAAAATAACGCATCTTTCTGCAATGCAGCATCCAATAACTTTGCTTTGACATGTTCTGGTAAGGCTTGCTCTTTTAGCCAAGCATGTCTACGTATTACAGATCCTGTGACAGCTGCTCTACATGAGGCTTCCAATGAATCAAAACCACACTGTAAGGTATGCTTTCCCACCTGTTCTGCTGCATGCAGCAAATCCTGCATCTCTTTGAAATCAGGTTGATCTGTCTGAGGGATCATTTTCTGCTTTAACTGTGTAATCAAGTACTGCTGGTATTTTAGCATGTGGAATTGGCAGTTTAAGGCCCTCATGGCCAAAGTGGCAGACGTATACACTTTCTTCCCCCATCTTTCTAATGCTCTGGAATCTCTTTCAGAAGGTAGTGGATTCTTAGCAGCAGAGGCCTTAACCCCTTTGGGACCCTGGAAAATGGTTTTGGGGGTTGCAACAGGGCTTTTATATAGAAACTTATGAGAATCAGGAACTCAGTAATATCTGTCTGGTTTAGCTGGTGCAGGAGGTAAGGAATCTGGGTTTAGACTAGATTCGGTGTAAACATCATCCAAAATGTCTAAAACTGGAGGAATTGCAAGGGGTCTATGCTGTGGGAGAAGAAAAGTACAGTTTTGTACCTACCATAAATGTAGATGTCCGAGAGGAATGCATCTGCAGTCTTTACAAATGGGTTGTCCTGTCGTCAGGCAGCCCTTCGGTCGGCCGGATTCCAAAGTCTGGGTCTGGCTTCGGCTGGTGTCGCACTTCACCCGACGTCATTGCGGCAGTTATTCGGGTATAAAGGCATCAGCCGACGCCATTTTCCTCAGTGTTTCTTGCCCCAGATGCCAGGTGCCCTCTTGGATGGCTAAATTTGGATAAATGCCAAAGTTTCCAAATAGTAGAGAGCAAACACACAAAATAAGCATGTATGTACATATAAACAAATACACCATAATAGATCCCCCCAAGCTAGCTGAAGATTGGCAAATACCCTAGGAGTACCTCAGAGGGGAAAGGAGGGTGGGTAATCCTGACTGCAGATGCATTCCTCTCGGACATCTACATTTATGGTAGGTACAAAACTGTACTATGTCCTTCAAGGATGCATCTGCAGTCTTTACAAATGGGTAGAATACCATAACTAAACTAGGGGAGGAGGAAATGAGAAGAGATTATGGTGTAGATAGGATCCCTTGCAAAACTGCAGTGGCGAAACCAGCACGGGATCTAGAGTATAGAGTTAAGTTATAATGCTTGGCAAATGTATGCACGGAGGTCCATGTAGCAGCCTCTATAATGTCCTTGGTAGCCACTCCTCGTAAGAAAGCTGTGGTAGTGGCTGTAGCCCTTGTGGAGTGAGGCCTGATGTTCTCTGGAGTTTTCTTTCCATGGTAGGAGTAACAAAATCTAATGCAATTTCCTATCCATTTGGAGATTGTCTGTTTAGAAATTGGTATTCCTTCCTTTCCTGTTGCATATGCTACCAGAAGCTGGTCAGTTTTTCTATTGTTTTTTGTCCTGTCCAGGTAGTAGCGTAATTGCCTGTGTACATCCAAGGTATGTAAGAGCCTTTCTCCCCTGTTCTGTGGGTTGGGGAAGAATGTAGGAAGGTGGATAGCCTGATTTAAAGAGACTCTGGATACCACCTTAGGCATAAATGTAGGATTTGTTCTCATGGACACTATCTTGATGGAAGATCAGGAAGGGTTGCACTGCCATTAATGCCTGTAGTTCAGAAATCCTTCTTGCTGAAGTTATTGCCAGCAGGAAAGCAGTCTTCCAGGATAAGTATTGTAATTCTGCTGTTGCTGCTGGTTCGAAAGGAGGAAGAGTCAGTTTTTCTAGCACAAAGATTAAGTCCCATGCTGGCAATGGAGGTTTCCTGGGAGGTTTCACATTTTTAATTCCTCTCAGAAACTGTCTGAGCAGAGGATGCGAGAAGACAGGAGGATCCAAGCTGTATTCTGCTGAAATAGCTGAAGCATGTATCTTGATGGAAGAATAGGACAGGTCTGTATGGAAGAGCTCAGCCAAGTACTCCAGGATGTTGGCTATGTTCACCAGTGTCACATCTTGCCCCTTTGCAGTACTCCAGATGAGATATCTTTTCCATTTTGCTGCATAATTCTTTCTTGTTGAAGGTCTACGAGCCTCCAGGATTATGTCTCTAACCCTTTGGGATAATTTTGGGTTAATTGCTGTTATGTAATGTTCCAGGCAGTTAGCTGCAGAGTTTTTAGGTTTGGATGCAGGATGTTGTAGTTGTTCTGTGTTAGCAGTAATGGGATCAGGGGCAGAGTCCATATTTGTTCCCGGGACATGCTCCTCAGCAGTGGATACCAATGTTGTCTTGGCCAGTCTGGGGCTATCAGAATGATCCTCGGACGTTCCTCTTTGATCTTCAGAAGCACCTTGTGCATCAAAGGAAGTGGTGGGAATGCGTATGCTGTCAGGCTTTTCCAACTGAAAGATAGGGAGTCCACCTTCCAAGCAAGTGGGTGGTAAGTCCTTGTGCAGAATTTCTTCAACTGGTGATTGAATGGGGATGCAAACAAGTCTATTTGTGGTAATCCCCATTCTCTTGTGATGGTTCTGAAGATGTCCGGATGCAGCATCCATTCGTGGGCATCTGTTGTAGTTCTGCTTAATATGTCTGCTAGAATGTTTTCCTTCCTGGTACATAAATTGCCTGTAACTGAATGTTGTAGCTCAGAGCCACATCCCATAGGTCCAGTGCCAGCCGGCATAGAGGGTATGAGTGTGTGCCTCCCTGTTTGTTGATGTACCACATAACTGTGGTGTTGTCTGTCCTTATCAACTGGCCTTCTTGGAGAAAAGGTCTGAATGCCTGGATTGCCAATTTTACTGCCATCATTTCTTTTAGATTTATGTGCAGATGCAGCTGGTCTTGAGTCCATAGGCCTTGAATGCACTTGCCCAGCATGTGTGCCCCCAACCGAGGTCTGAGGCATCTGTCGTGATGGTTTGTCTTGGTTGACTTTTGCAGAAGGGCAATCCTGTGTTTGATTGGCAGGCCTGAGCCCACCATAGGAACTCTTGCTTCAGGCATGGGATCATTGGAATTTTGGTTTCTAGGCTGTGCTTGTGCTGGGACCACAAATTCTTTAGGTACCACTGTAGTTTTCTCATATGCAGCCTGGCATGAGGGACCAGTATTATGCAGGATGCCATGAAGCCTAGAGCTTGTAGCACTTTTCTTGCAGTTAGATGGTTCTGCTTTGTTAATGCCAAGAAGTAGAGAGGAAGTTGCTCTTTCTTTTCTGCAGTTAGAAATGCCATTTGTTTTGATGTGTCCAGTTCTGCACCCAGAAAAGATAATTCTTTGGGATGGAATCAGCCTTGACTTTTTTGTATTGACTGTATATCCCAGGGCTTGCAGCAGGTAGATGACTCTTTGTAAGTCTTCTGTTAATTTGTTTTTGTTGTCCACTTGTATCAGGCAGTCGTCCAGGTAGGGATAGATTTGAATCCACTGAAGTCTGCAATGAGCGATTACTGATGCCAGGCATTTCGTGAACACTCTGGGCGCAGTAGGTAAGCCAAAGGGCAATGCTGAGAATTGATAATGCTCTGATCCTGCAAGAAATCTGAGGTATCTTCTGCAAACTGGTCTTATGGGGACGTGCAGGTATGCCTCCTTGAGATCTAGAGTTACCAACCAAGACTCCTTGCCCAGCATGGGAAGAAGCTGCTGTAGGGTCAGCATTTTGAATTTTGGAACAATGAGGAATGTGTTTAAAGCGGACAGGTCTAGAATAGGCCTCCAATTTGTTTTCTTTTCTTGGTACCAGGAAGAGTCTGGAGTAAAATCCCTTTCCTTGCTCCATAGATGGTACCTTTTCCACAGCCCTCATTCTTAATAATTGAGATATTTGTTTTAGAGCTTCTGTCCTTTGAGTAGGTGGAAGGTTTGGCATTCCTCTCTTTCCTGGTAGAGTATGGAAATGGAACCTGTAACCTTGGTCTATTGTTTGCAAAATCCATTTTTCTCTTGTAATGCAGTGCCAGTTTCTTGAAAATAAGGTTAGCTTTCCGCCTAAGGGTGCTTCTATTTGTTCCCTGGTAGGCGGTGCCATCGCCAAGTCACTGTGATTGAGTTGTTGTAGTGGTGGTGGCTGTATCCGTGCCTCGTTGGTTGTTACCCTGCCACTGGCGACCCCTGTAGGCACCCCTGGATTGGTTTCTGCCTCTAGAGCGCCTATTCCTGCCTCTTTGTGCCTTAGAGGAGTCCGGAAAGGACCAATTCTTGGAGGGCCAGTTCCTGCTAAACCTTGGAGGCTGAACTTGTAAGAAATCTTTCACTGTTTGCACAGATTTTGCTTTCTCTTCCATCTTTTTTAGTACCTGCTGTGCAGGGGAACCAAATAAATTGACCTTGTCCATAGGTGCATCCAAAAGCTTAGATTTGACATGGTCTGGTAATGCCTGTTCTTTCAACCATGCATGCCTCCTGATAACTGTGCCAGTCATGGCTGATCTAAAGGAAGCCTCCAGTGCATCATAGCCACATTTTAAAGAATGGTTACTAACCTGCTGTATGTTATGTACCATTTCTTGAACATACTTTTTATCTAAAGATTCTTCAGAGGACAGCTTTTTAGTCAACTGGTCAAGCATAAACTCTTGATATTGAATCATATGAAATTGGCAGTTCAAAGCTCTAACTGACAAAGTAGCAGAGGTGTAAACTTTTTTACCCCATCTCTCTAAGGACCTGGATTCCCTTTCAGAGGGGAGGAGGTTTTTAGATGAAGTAGCTGCTACAGCTTTAGGACCCTGGGAGATAGTCTCTGGATCTGCAAAAGGAGCCTTATATAAGTGGTGATGAGTGTCCGGGACCCTGTAGCACCTATCGGGCTTAGCAGGAGCCGGAGGTAAAGAATCAGGAGCAGTGCAAGCATCATTAAATGCATCATCAACAACAGAAAGAACTGGAGGTATAGCTAAAGGTCTATGCTGTGGCAAATGTAGAAAGGTCCTAAGCCTTTTTCTAGAGTCTGAGAAATCTTGGCCCTACCACTGAAATTGTTCCCTCATAGCATGCAAGGTTTCCCCAAAGGAAAATTCCTCAGGAGGAGAGGCTGAAGGGATGGACTCCTCAGCATCAGAGTCTTCGTAAGGAGAATAAGAAGCCTCAGGAGGGTCTGTATGTTCTGAGTCATCAGAGGAATCATCTGTGGATACTGGCTCAGGGGGCTCTGCTCTAGGCCTCTTTTCTGGAGGAGGGAGAGAGGCCCTGTCTGGATGAGGCTGGGCTCCACGAATTAAAGAGATGAGATCCTCAGCCAAAGAAAGCATATGGGAGCTGGTGCTGGGCCTGTGAGAGGGGGGCTTGGCAGGCACAGGTTTTGATGCTTTGGCTGCTTTAGCCCTGGCAAAGGCCTTAATAGACATAGCTGGAGGAGGCCTAGCAGCTCCACGTGTAGGGGTTGAAATATCCAAGGGAATGGTGTCTGATAAATCCCGTGAAACCGCAAAAGAAGGTTGGATTTCAGAAGCCGTTTCTACCAGGTTAGAAGAGGCCTCGGTAGAAGGCACGTTATCGGCTGAAGAAAGAACCGCTTGCTCGGTTTCGGCCGAAACCGAGACACTCGTGGTTTGCTTAACCGCGGTTTCGGCCAAAACCGCGGACCGCGAGTGTCGGTCCTTTTCTTTGCGTTTTTTGGTTATTTGCGTATTTGGAGGATCCGACGGCATAATGTAGGCAAAATCTGAGCCGAAAATCTGTTCAGCAAAGTCCGACCGACATTTAAGCGTCCGTCGGTTAAAAGAAGCACAGGCTAGACAAGCTGCTACGTCGTGGTCTGGGCCTAAACAATGTATGCAATAGGAGTGGAAATCTTTATGAGGTATTTGTTTCCCACAAGATAAACAGTTATTAACTTTCTCTGACATCGGCTGAGGCAAGAAAGAGTCCCCAACGGGGTACTTAGCTTTATAGAAGTCTTCGAAGTAGTATTCGGTAGTAGTAATCTCTGGATCTGACCGACCGGCACTTGCGAACAGCTTCTGCTTCGGGCGCCACGCGGCAAGAAAGACTGGGGAAAATGGCGTCGGCTGATGCCTTTATACCAGAATAACTGCCGCAATGACGTCGGGTGAAGTGCGACACCAGCCGAAGCCAGACCCAGACTTTGGAATCCGGCCGACCGAAGGGCTGCCTGACGACAGGACAACCCATTTGTAAAGACTGCAGATGCATCCTTGAAGGACATCTCACAGTCTCTTTTCTTAGAGTCAGAGTAATCTTGGCCTTCCCAGTGGAAGTGTTCCCTCATGGTGTGTAAAGTTTCCCCAAAAGAGTAGTCTTCAGGGGGGGGGGGAGACAGAGGGAATGGACTCTTCAGCATCTGAGTCTTCATAAGGAGGGAAGGAATAATCCTGGTCCTCAGAGTTAGCTGAGGAAATGGATGCTTGGTCAGAGGAAGGATAATCTTCCTCCAGTCTAAGCCTTTTGTCAGGAGGGGGTTGTGAACACCTGATAAGGGTAATTAAATCCTCAGCCATCTTAAGCATCTGTTTTTTAGGCATAGGGGCCTGTGGGGGGGACTGTGGACCCGGTTTCCTAACTTTTAAGGGGGCTTTAAGTTTAGCATAAGACTTAATAGAGATAGTTGTCAGTTTGAAGACACCTTCAGAAACCGAAGGCCTGTCCAAAATCTCCGGATCACCGTCAGGGTTGGCGTCCGAGGGGTGAGATGGAACCGGCTCCTGAGGCCCAGCTGATTCGGTCTGGAAGGCTGTCAGAATTTCTAAATCTGTGGTAGTCAGGGGCTGCGTAGGCGCCTCGCTGAAAACCGGAGATCCGTTGGCAGGCCTTGCTGAGGCCTCCGTATCTGGTCTGGGCCTTGGTTGCCTGTCCTTATCCTTGCGTTTTTTAATCATTGCTGATGTCAGTTGCTCCGACGACATGCTATAATTAAATTTTCTGCCAAAATAATGTCGGGCGAAATCTGCCCGACGCTTGATTGTACGTTTGTTGAACCTAGCACAAAACCGACAACCAGAGACGTCGTGGTCTGGGCCTAGGGCAAGGAATACAATAAGAATGAAAATCCTTATGAGGTATTTGCTTCCCACAAGAAATGCAATTAATATCTTTGTCTGGCATCGGTCTGAGGCAAGAAAAGATTCCCCAACGGGGTACTTCGCTTTAGAGAAGACTTCGGGCTGAAATTAGATTCAAAAATCTCAGGAGCTAGCCGAACGGCACTTGCGAGCTGCTTCTGCTTCGGTCACCGCGCGGCAAGAAAGACTGAAGAAAAAGGCGTCGGCTGCCTCATCACCCTGTCGCACTGACGTCAGGGAAGAAGTGACTACAACCGACGCCGGACCAAGACTTTGGGATTGGGCCGACTGCGGGACTGCCTGACGGCAGGATAACCCCCAAGTGTGATGACTGCAGCAGTATAACACGATGAACATCCACATTGCAAAGTATGCTTTCCAACCTGTTCTGCTGAATGCAATAAATCCTTTAACTCTGTTCTCCACACAATCAGATATTAACAATTTTCTGTTTCAGTAAGCCCATAACATGCTGTTGATATTTTAAGCATATGAAACTGGCAGTTTAAAGCCCTGATTGCCAAGGTTGCAGATGTATAAACCTTCTTAACCCATCTATCCAGAGCCCTGGAATCTCTATCAGAAGAGGTAGGATTTTTGGCTGTAGAAGCCTTAATATCCTTGGGACCCTAAGAAATAGTCTCAGGATCAGCAGCAGGATTTTTGAAAAGAAATTTTTGGGAGTCAGGAACCCTGTAATATCTATCTGGCTTACTAGAAGCCGGAGGCAGGGAATCAGGAGCCATGCTCGATTCCAAGAAAACATCATAAACAATGTCTAATACAGGAGGTATTGCCAAAGGCCTAAGCTTTTTTTTTGATTCAGAGAAGTCCGGACTCTCCCAGTGAAAATGTTCCCTTAAAGTATGCAAAGTCTCTTCAAAAGAGTAATCCTCTGGAGGAGATGCAGATGGGATGGATTCCTCTGCATCAGAATCCTCATAAGGTGGAATAGAAAATTCCTGATCAGAAGAGGAATCAGAAGAAATGGAAACCTGATCTGAAGAATCATAATCAGTGCCTTGCCTAGGCCTCTTAGCTGGGGGGGGTTGGGAACCCCTGATCAAGGCAATTAAATCCTCAGCCATTTTGATCATTTATTTTTTAGGCATAGGGGCCTGAGCACATGGCTCATGCGCCTTTTTTTTTTTTTTTTTTTTAGACATAGAACTTGTTTTTGACCTGTTTTTTTGTAGATGGCGTCTGTTTAATATAAAAATGTTGTGCTCTGTCAACACCCTCAGAAGCCGGTGCCTGCTCAGCGACTCCGGACCCATCCAAGGGAGAGACATCCACGGGTTCAATACTTTGCAAATCTCGTGGCATACCGGACTCTGAATGGGTCTCAGTAGAGGCCTGCAACTCAAAAGTAGCAGGCATCAGGGGCTGCGAAAGCGCCTCACTGAGTACCGGCGAACAGCTTAGGAGAAAGCTTTATCATCGGTTTTGGACCTCAGTCTGTTTTTCCTTGCGTTTTTTGTGAACTCCGGTAGTCGGATTGCTAACCGACGACAATTCAGGGTAGTTAAATCTTGATCCAAAATATTTAGAAGCAAAAATATACCGACGCTTAATAGTGCGTTGGTTAAATTTAGCACAAAACCGACAGCAAGGCACATTGTGATCAGGGCCTAGGCGCAAGGAATACAGTACAAATGAAAATCCTTATGAGGTATTTGTTTCCCACAAGTAATGCAATTATTAACTTTTACTGACATCAGTAAGGAGCAAGAAAAAGTTTCCCCAACGGGGTACTTAGCTTTAGGTTGAAGACTTCGGTTCTGAAACTCGAAAATTAAAATTTCAGGAGTCTGGCGACCGGCACTTGCGAACTGCTTCTGCTTCGGGCACCGCACGGCAAGAAAGACGGATTAAAATGGCGTCAGCTGCATGTTTTATACCCCGGACGACCTGATGTCATGCAAGAAGAGACAGCAACAGACGCAGGACCCAAGACTTTATTCAGGCTGACTGTGGGCAACCTGCCAGCAGATTACCCAAATGTAATAACTTCAAAAGAAGTGAAACACGAAGAACATCTTTCCATCTTCCCTCCTACAAATAAGACAGGACCAGTTTGGCTGCTTTACCAACCACTTCAACTTTGTGCTGCAAAGCTTCCCATTGTTTCTGCATTCTTACTTTCTCCAACTTGCAAAGCTTGTACCATTTTGCAGATTCCATCAAAATGGCATTCCTGTCCCTGCTGATTTTTTCCAGAAATTCCTATACATATTTTCAGGCATCAGTACTGCAGCTGAAGTAGACACTTCACTTAAATATTCTACCTATTACATCAATAAAATGTATTATTCCATTAATCAGAACTTTGAGAGAACAATAATTGAATCTTTTGCTACAGTTTTCTCTCTCTCTCTCTCTCTCGTGAGCTTAGTCATTATTTGGAAAGTTCAGTCTTTTACCCCTGTATCTGCCAATCATCTAATCTCACTCTAACTGGACATGCACAATCATTCAACAGTCCACCAGAAATGTCTACCCAGTGTCGAGACAAGCGGATGAAGGCAGCCATTATTCGGGAAGCCCATGAGGTTGCTTTAAGTCCATGCCAGAATTCCAACCATGAGGGTACTTTATATAAATGGCCTAATACAGCCCGCTGGGGAGTGAAGGTGCTGCCCAATTTGTCACTGGGCCCACACAATACTTGTAAGCATACCCTTCCATATGCTTGCTATGAAGGCTACCATTAAGCAGTGGCTTAGTGAGCTGAAAAGCCTGTCCCTCATGCACACATCTTATCACCCCTCCTCCAAATGAATACAGCAGTGTAATGCCCTTCTCTGCTATACCCTGCCCCGTTCACGGATGTGCATATCTATTCTCCTCTGCTAGCTGTGTCAAGTACCAGAACCACTCAAACTCTGGCCACCTAAGCTGTAGTAAGGACTTTAGTCCTCCATGCCCCAGAAGCTGGGTTCTACTTGCCTCTTATAATGGTCGATAGTGAGAGATGTGTATCAAGTATCCCATCTCGAGAATGAAGTAGTTATGTCTACCCATAAGGTTCCATCTGTGTTAATCTTCACATATCCTTGACAATGGGTTTGGTTACGAACCTCGGAAGTGACTCGGACGTTATTCCACCTCGCTCCTACCAAAAACTCTCGAGCTCAACTCTACCAATATAATGCTCCTCACCAAATTGCCCAAGACAGAGATTGCATATAAACAGTGACAGAACCACCACTCAGGAAGAGAGGAATGAGAAGACCTTATCTAAATCCAGAGAAGAGGACCCATGTCAGAGGAAATCCAATCCACCATAAAAATTATGGGACAGGGCGGGTATATCAAGGATATGTGAAGACTGACAACACAGATGAAATGTTATGATATGACATCAGATAAAGAAGTTAAGTCTATCTTCACTTAGTCCTTGACAGTGGGACAGAATCCACAGGTGCCTGAATCTTGGGAGGTCTCAGAGGAATATTCCTGAGGACCATCGAGCCGAAGGAAACCCTTCCCACAGAGACCAGATACAGTTTGTAATGAGTAGTAAAGGTGTGGAGAAGCCCATGTAGCCGCTGCACAAATATCGTCTAAGAAAACCTTGGAATGAAACACTGCAGATGCAGCTACTGCTTTGGTGGAGTGTGCCTTACACCAGGCCTTTGTAGCAGTACATTCCTTTTGTTATGGACAAAGGTAATAGTCCTTTAGCCACTTAGCCAGGGTAACTTTGGACACGGTTTCCTTTCCTTTAGTGGCAAAAGGGAAACCAATCTGATTATCTGAATTCTTTTGTCCTGTGTAAACAGAAGCAGAGTTCTCCATGTACATCCAATAAATGAAGGCAATATTCACCTTTGTTAGGATAACTACAGACTGGAAGATGAATGGTCTTGTTAAGGCTGGATTACGAAACTACCTTAAGGTATAAAGAAATGATTAATTATCAAGGAAACCCTGTCTCTTTGAAATATTATATAAGAAGGTTTACAGGACAAAGCTTGAATCTCTGAAATTTTCCTGGCTGAGGTGATGGCCACCAGAAACAAGGTTTTCCAAGAGAGGAGTGTTAGACTGCATTTGTCCGAAGGTTCAAAAAGGAGATAAACTAGGGATTGGAGAACTACATTTAGGTCCCAAGGTGCAAATGGTTCCTTGTATGGAGCTCAGAGCATCACAGATCCCTACAAAAAGGCTTTGCAAAGCTTATGGAACATTAAGAAAGAGTCATTCAGACCAAAGTGAAAATTGGATATTGCAGTCAGCCGTACGCGAAAGATAGACTATGAGGCTCCTACTTCAAAAATTCATGTCAAGAACACAAGAATCTTATTGACTGGAGGTGAATATGGGTCAGTATTGTACTTAAACATCCACATAGAAATTTTGCGCCATTTGCTAAGGTAGAACTTTGTCGAGGATTTTTAACTAGCCAGAAAGAAGAGTTGAGTAAAATCTTACCATAACCATAGATGTCCTCCTATTCCAAGTTGCAATAGTCATACTGCGGGATTCTCTGCCTCAGGCGACCCGAACGTCGGCTATTATACAAAAGCTTGCAGGTAGCTGTAGGTGTGTGGGACTTCACACGTAGGGTCAAACCAGGGGCCTTAAATGTGACGTCTGCAAGCACAAACCTCAGAAAGTACAGTTGTGTATGTGTACACTTACCATAAATGTAGATGTTCAAGTGTATTCACTGTTGCAGTCATCACATTTGGGATATCCCTGCCAGGGCAGCACTCTGTTGGCCCGAATACCAGAGGCTTAGTATTTCTGCATCAGTTGCTGCTGTTTCAGGACTGACGTCAAGTCGTCAGTAGTATAAAGTAAGGCAGTAGACGCCATTGCATCAGTTTATCTTGCCCTGTCAGGAGCCCCCAAGTGGGAGCCAAAATATGGTGGAAGAACCCCATCAGTAGAAAGTAAATAGAGATTCCTTGCAAGGAGAGAGAGAAAGAAGAGCGGGATGAAGTGAGGGAAACCAGGAATGCAACCGTGAATACACTTGAACATCTATATGTATGGTAAGTGTACACAACTGTACTGTGTTCCTTGTGTTTCACTGCTGTAGTCATCACATCAGGGCTGATTCCCAAAGCTGAGGAAAAGGGTGGAGGCAGTCAAGAAGACTAGGGAATGGCTAAGATGCCCTGCAAGACTGCAGAGGCAAAGCCTGCCCTGGATTTGGATAAGATAGGCAGGTGGTAATGCTTGGTGAAAGTGTGAACAGATGTCCAGGTGGCAGCCTCCAGGATGTCTCTGGTGGGGACTCCTCTGAGAAAAGCTGCATAGGTGGAGGCTGCTCTGGTAAAGTCCTGACCCCCCCCCCTTAGGGGGAGGTTTTCCATTATACCAAAAGATGTCTTTCAGATAGGTGAAGTGCCACAGGCTGACCCAGAATGGACCTAGTGCTGGTAAGGCCTAAATGGAGTCTTAGTCCTGCAACTATTTAAGAAGGGGGTCAGGAGGGAGGGAAGGAATACTGCAAAATGGAAGAAAACATAGTATAGTTGTGTATACTTACCATAAATGTAGATGGTTGGAGTGCATTCACTGTTACAGTCATCACATTTGGGTTATCCCTGCCAGTGTAGCCCTTGGCCGGCTCGAATACCAGAGACTTGGTATTTTTGTGTTGGCTGCTGTCGCTTCAGGACTGGTGTCAGGTTGCTAGTATAAGGTAAGGCAGCTGACACCATTACATCAGTTTTTCTTGCCCTAACCTGTCAGGAGCCCCTCAGTAGGAGCTAAGTTCTGGTGGAAGAACCCCATCAGTGGAAAATAAATACCAATATGTCCCTTGTAAGGAAAGAGAACAAAGGGGGCTGGATGGAGGGAAACCAGGACTGCAACAGTGAATAAACTCAAACAGCTACATTTATGTTAAGTGTACACAACTGCACTAGGTTCTTCATGTTTCACTGTTGCAGTCATCACATTTGGGTTGATTCCCAAAGTTGAGAAAATGGGTGGAGGCAGTCAATGAAACTAGGGGCTGACTAGGATGCCTTGTAAGACTGCAGGGGCAAACCTTGCCCTGGATTTGCAGGAGAGAGGCAGGTGGTAATGCTTGGTAAAATTGTGAACAGATGTCCAGGTGGCCCTGGTGGGGACTCCTCTGAGGAAAGCTACAGAGGTGGAGGCTGCTCTGGTGGAGTGCATCCTGACCCCTTTGGGGGAATGCTTTCCATGTTCTTTGTAGTAGTAGTAGTGGAAGCAGTATGCTATCCATTTGGAGATGGTTGTTTGAAGATGGCTTTTTCCTTCTGCTCCTGTAGCAAAGCTAACCAGCAATTGATCTGAATGATTTAGTCCTGTCTAGATGGAATCTGAGCAGTTTGTGCACATCCAGAGTGCAGAATCCTTTCCCTCTTGTTCTGTGGATTAGGAAAAATGGTGGGCAAATCAATGAATTGGTTGAGAGCCACAGTGGACACAAACTTGGGCATGAAGGATGGGTTAAGTTCTGAGGGATACCCTATCAGCATGGAAGATGAAGGGTTCCACAGCCATGAGCACTTGTAGCTCAGAGACTCTTCTGGCTGAAGTGATGGCAAGAAGGAATGCTGTTTTCCAGGAGAGAAATTTTAGATCTGCAGAAGAAGCTGGTTCGAAAGGGGGCAGGGTGAGTTTTTCCAGTACAAAGTTAAGGTCCCAAGCTGGTGCCCTGCTAGGTGGCCTCAAGTTGCTGGGCCCCCTAAGGAACTGTTTGATCAGAGGGTGTGAAAAAAGGGCTGCTTAGTGGGAAATAGCACAGGCACGAACTTTTATAGAGGAAAAAGAGAGGCCAGTGTGTAGTAGGTCAGCTATGTAATCCAGGATGACAAGGAGGGAGAGTTGTGTTGTATTGATTCCCTTAGCCTGGGTCCAAGTGCAGAACCTTTTCCATTTGTCAGCATGAGACTTTCTGGTGCTAGGGCGTCTGGCCTCACAGTTAACATCTAGAACCGGTTTACTGAGATTGGCAGATTGGTTGGGGGGCTAGGGAATAAGCCAAGCTGCCAAATTGAGTGAAACTGGGGATGCATGAATTCCCCGTCCCTCTGGGTCAGGAGGTTTGGAATCTGATTAAGATGCCATGGGGGCAGTGGGGACAGGCTGCGCAGTAAGGGGTACCAGTGCTGCCGGGGCCAGTTTGGAACTATAAGAATGGTCCTTGGTTTTTCCTCCTGTATTTTGAGCAGTAACCTGGGGATGAGAGGTAGTGGAGGAAAGGCATAGACCGATAGATTGACCCAGGGGAATGACAGGCCATCCACTTTCCAAGCCATGCAGTGATGCTCCCTCGTGCAGACTTCGCTGAGCTGATGGTTGGTGTGGGAGGCAAAGAGGTCAACGTTCGGTGTGCCCCATTTCTGAGTCATTAGGGTGAAGGTTCTTCTGTTGAGCTGCCACTCGTGTGGGTCCAGAAGATTTCTGCTTAATTGGTCTGCCAGAGAGTTGAGAGAGCCTGGTAGGAACTGTGCTAACAGGTGTAGTTGCACAGCAGAGGCTGTGTGCCAAAGGGTCCTGGCCAGCCTGCATAGAGGGTAGGAGTGAGTCCCTCCCTGCTTGTTGATATACAACATCACAGTGGTGTTGTCTGTTTTGATCAGGAGAGCCCCTGGAGAGAGAAGGGTTGGAAGGCTAACAAGGCGTGCTGCACAGCCATAATTTCTTTTTGACTGATGTGCAGAGGGATTTGCTGCAGGGTCCATTGGCACTGCATGCAACTGCCATCCAGGTGTGCACCCCAAGCATAGTCTGATGCATCTGTGGTGAGGGTCTGGGCGGCGGGGATGGTGAGAAAAACAGTCACTTGCTGTGGGAGCATGCTGCTGCCCACCAAAGAAAATCTTTTCTGAGGCAAGGAATTATAGGTAGTAAGAGTTTCCAGGTCTTGACACTGTTGACACCAAAGGCTTTTTAGGTACCACTGAAGTTTCCTCACATGCACTCTGGCATATGGAATGAGTAGTATGCAAGATACAATAAATCCCAGAGCTTGCTGGATCTTCCTTGCAGATAGCTGGGGCCTGGTGGCTAGTTGGGAGAAGTAGTCAGGAAAATTTGATTCTCTGGTGTAAGGTATGCCATCTGGGATGCTGTGTCCAGGCTTGCTCACAGGAATATAATCCTTTGGGTGGGCACCTGTTTGGATTTCTTTTTGTTGATTGTGTACCCTAGGGAGGTTAGTAATGTCTTGACAAAGGCCAGGTGTTTGAGTAGCTTTGCCTGGCTGGCTTCCTGAATAAGGCAGTCGTCTAAGTATGGGTAAATCTGAAAATCTTGTTGTCTGCAAAAGGCAATGGCCGGAGCCAGACATTATGTGAAAAATCTGGGAGCAGTAGATAAGCCAAAGGGAAGTGCAGAGAACTGAATGTGTTGAGATCCTGCCCTGAAAAGTACAGTTGTGTACACTTACCATAAATGTAGATGTTTGAGTGTATTCACTGTTGCAGTCATTACATTTGGGTAATCCTGCTGGCAGGTTGCCCTCAGTCTGCCTGAATTCCAAAGTCCTGGGTCCTGCGTAGGCTGCTGTCGCCCATTCCCTGACGTCAGGTCGTCAGGGGTATAAAAGATTCGGCCAACACCATTTTCTTTAGTTTTTCTTGCCCCAGATGTCAGGTGCCCCCCTAAATGGGTAGCCAATATTTTTTTATTTATTTTTTATTTAACATTTGTTGACCGGGAAAGTCTGACTAGGTTCCACAGATCCTGTTTTCAGCAGAGGCCCGGGGAGAAATGCTACAGAAGCATGTCTTTAGAATATATATATATATATTATAAAATACATGCACCAATAGAAACTTTACCTTCATCTACAAGCAAATACACCACAGAGGTTGTATAAATCAGAGAAGGAAAGATAGGTTCCATCAGAAGAAAAGGGGGATGGCGGGTGGGTAACCTGGACTGCAACAGTGAATACACTCGAACCTCTACATTTATGGTAAGTGTACACAACTGTACTATGTTCTTCGTGTTTCACTGTTGCAGTCATTACATAGGAGTAGAGTCCCAAAGCTATGGATGGGAGGCTGGAGCTAAACAGCATTAGGAGCGGCTATGAGACCGTGCAGAACTTTAGTGGCAAAGCCTGCCCTGGATTTTAGAGTAGAGGGGCAGATGACAGTGCTTTGTAAAGGTGTGCACTGAACTCCAAGTAGCAGCCTCTAAAATGTCCTTGGTTGGTACTCCCCTGAGAAAGGCTGCTGAAGTGGCTGCAACTCTGGATGAACGTGGCCTAATGCCCTTAGGCACTGGCTTGCCATGGTGTAAGTAGCAGAAACGAATGCAGTGGCCTATCCACTTTGAAATAGTCTGCTTTGAAATAGCCTTTCCTTGTGATCCTGCAGCATATGCCACTAGTAATTGCTGTCTTTCTGAAAACTTTGGTTCTGTCCAAGTAGAGTCTAAGCTGTCTGTGTATGTCCAAAGAACGCAGAATTCTTTCCCCCTTGTTCTGTGGATTTGGATAAAAAGTTGGCAGATGAATAGTTTGGATAAGAGCCACACTGGACACCACCTTGGGCATAAATGTTGGATTTGTCCTCCGAGAAACCCTCTCTGGATAAAAAATGAAAGGTTCCACCGCCATGAGTGCCTGTAGCTCTGTAACTCATTTTTCAGAAGTTATTGCTAGGAGCAGAGCTGTTTTCCAAGATAAAAACTTTATATCAGCTGGCTCAAAAGGAGGCAGGGTGAGTTTTTCCAAGACATAGTTGAGGTCCCATGCAGGCATTGGTGATCTCCTTGGAGGCCTTAAAATTTTGGCTCCTCTGAGGTACTGTTTTAATAAGGGATGAGAAAAGATTGGTGGCTCTGCATTGTAATGAGCCGAAATGGCAGAGGCATGAATTTTAATAGATGAAAAAGATAAGCCTTTGTCCAGCATCTCAGTTAGGTATTGCAAAATCTGAGGAATATTTGGCACAGCTGTATCAGTTGCTTGTGCCTGGTTCCAAGCACAGAACCTCTTCCATTTTCCAGCACAAGATTTTCTAGTACTAGGCCTTCTGGCCTCCAAAATGACATCCATCACAACTTTACTGACAAGTGTGTTTTGTAGGACATTATCCGCCAGGTTTAAAGTCCTGAGTTAGCTGTGCAGGATCTGATTGTTTTGCTGGGACAGTCGATGAGGTATTTGAGGTAAGGTCCAAGCTGGTCATTGAGACAAGTTCTTTAGGATTGGAAGCCAGTACTGGCGGGGCCAGTCTGGGGTGATCAGTATCCTTTTTGGCTTCTCCTGTCTGACCTTTAGGAGTACCTTAGGCAGGGAGGCAGTGGGGGAAAGGCATATACTGATAGGCCATCCACTTTCCATGCTTGTCTCTGATAAGTCCTTGTGCAGAATCTTTTTAGTTGGTAGTTGTGAGGGGAGGCAAATAAATCTATGTCTGGGCATCCCCATTTCTTTGTTACCATGCTGAAGACGTGTGGACCCAAGCTGTCACTCGTGGGGATCCTTGAGGTTTCTGCTTAGTTCGTCTGCCAGAGTATTTTTCCTTCCTGGCAGGAAATGTGCCTGCAGATGTACTTGGTAAGTTAATGCTGTGTCCCACAAAGTCATGGCTAGTCTGCAAAGGGAGGAAGAGTGTGTTCCCCCCTGCTTGTTTATATACCACATGACCGTGGTGTTGTCTGTCTATTAGTTGTTGTCCCGGATGAAGTAGGTCCTTGAAGGCTGTCAGGGCATTTTGAACAGCTAGCATTCTCTTTATGATTGATATGTAGATGCATTTGGGTTGAGGACTATGTGCCCTGAATGCATCTTCCTGCCATGTGGGACCCCAGGCATAATCTGATGCATCCGTTGTTAGTGTCTGCCTGGCTGGGGGTAAAATGAATGGCTGCCCTTTGTTTTGGTGACAAGCCTTTGCCCATCATCGAAACTCCTGTTGTAGGCAGGAAATAAGAGCATCATTGTTTCCAGGCTGTGGCAATGTTGAGTCCAAACACTTTTTAGGTACCATTGAAGTTTCCTCATATGCAGTCTCGCATATGGAATTAGTAGTATGCAGGATGCCATGAAGCCCAAAGCCTGCACAAGTTTTCTTGCAGATAACTGAGCCTTTGTTGCTAACATTTTGAAATAGGTAGTCAGTTGCCTTTGTTTGTCTGGCGTGAGATAAGCCATCTGGGCAGTTGTATTTAAGCTTGCACCCAGGAATATTATCTCTTGAGAGGGTACTAGTTTTGATTTCTTTTTGTTGACTGTGTACCCTATGCATGTTAGAAGTTTTTGCACATACGCCAGATGCTGTAGAAGAATGTCTGTTCTCCGCTTGAATTAGGCAGTCGTCCAGGTAAGGATATATTTGTATTCCCTCTGTCTGCAGAACGCAATTACTGGTGCCAGGCATTTTGTAAAGACCCTGGGCGCAGTAGATAAGCCAAAGGGCAGTGCAGAGAACTGATAATGCATTGAGCCTGCCTTGAATCCGAGGTATCTTCTGCATAATTGTCTGATTGGGACATGCAGGTATGCCTCTTTTAGGTCTAGAGTCACCAGCCAAGCGTTCTTGCCCAGCATGGGCAGAAGCTGCTGCAAAGTCATCATCTTGAATTTTGGTATATCCAGGAATGTGTTCAGAATAGTTAGGTCCAGTATTGGTCTCCAGGTCTTGTCCTTTCCTGGTACCAAGAACAGTCTTGAGTAAAATCCTTGTCCCTGCTCTTGCTCTGGTACTTGTTGAATGGCCCCCATGTCCATGAGGGATACTACTTGTTTTTGTGCCTCTCCCCATTGATTTTTTTGCAGATCTGGCCAGCCGTTTGCCTTTGGCAGTGTGTGAAAATGGAACTTGTACCCTTGTGACATGATATTTAGAACCCACTTGTCCTGGGTTAATAATGTGCCAATTTTGAGAAAAAAGTGCTAATCTTCCCCCTAAGGGTGCTGCCAGGAGATAAGTGCTTGGTGCAAGCATGGGGAAGTCATTGGGACTGTTTCCAGTATGGTTGTGATTTGTCTTCTCCAACTTTAGAGGTAGAAGCACCCCATTGCTTTGACCTGTAGGAACCTTGCACTGGGGATCTGCCTCTAGGGCGTCTGGATATGCCCCTTTGAGGTCTGTCTGACACAGGAAAGGACCAATTCTTTGTAGGCCAGTGTCTACTAACCTAGGTGGCTGTACTTGTAAAACATCTTTGACAGTTTGCATAGATTTAGCTTTGTCCTCCTCTGCCTTAACACCAAAGTATCATGCTGTAAAGGTGCATCTTATAATTTAACTGACATGATCAGGCAGAACTTGTTCCTTTAACCAAGCATGCCTCCTAATTACAGAACCCGTAACTGCGGACCTGCAGGAGGCCAAAGAATCAAAACCACATTGCAAAGTATGCTTTCCATCTTGTTCAGCTGCATGCAATAAATCCTGCATTTTCTTGTTTTCTGCACAATCAGAGTTTAACATTTTCTGTTTAAGCAATGCCATGACATGTTGCCGATATTTGAGCATATGAAACTGACAGTTTAAGGCCCTTATAGCCAAGGTAGCAGATGTGTAAACCTTTTTTGCCCATCTATCCAGTGCCCTAGAATCTCTGTCAGAGGGGGTAGGGTTTTTTTGCAGCGGAAGCCTGAACTCCTTTGGGACCCTGTGAAATAGTTTCTGGGTCTGCAGCAGGGTTTTTAAAAAGGAATTTATGAGAGTCAGGAAAACTGTAATATCAGTCAGGCTTAACAGGAGCTGGAGGTAAGGAGTCAGGGGTAAGACTAGACTCCGAAAACACATCTACAATATCTAACACAGGTGGAATGGCTAATGGCCTGTGTTGAGGAAGTAAAAGGAAATCCCCGAGTCTCTTTTTAGATTCCGAAAAATCTTGGTTCTCCCAGTGAAAATGCTCCCTCATGGTATGCAAGGTTTCCCCAAAAGAATAGCCCTCTGGAGAAGTTGAGGGAATAGATTCTTCAGCATCAGAATCCTCATAGGGGGGAAGAGAATATTCCTGATCAGAAGAGGAATCAGAAGAAATAGAAACCTGATCTGAAAATTCATAGTCAGTCTCTTGCTTAGGCCTCATATCAGGAGGGGGATGGGAACCCCTGATCAAAGTAATTAAGTCTTCGGCCATTTTGAGCATCTGTTTTTTGGGCATAGAGGCCTGTCCACGTGGCTCTACAGTTTGTTTCCTTGCTTTAGAAGGTGCTGTAGTCTTTGCCTTTGAAGCTAAGGTTATCTTAATATAAAGATGTTTAGGTCTGAATACACCCTCAGAAGCCGGTGCCTGCTGCTCCAATACCTAGTGTTTCCAGCGGCATGGCCGACTCCAAGTGGCAGTCTGTAGCGGGCTGCAACTCTAAAGTAGTGGGCGTCAGGGGGCTGCGAAAGCACCTCACGGAGAACTGGCGACTGGCTTAGGAGAAGCTTAGTCATCGGTTTTGGGCCTCAGTTGTCTCTTTTGCGTTTTTTTGTGAACTCCGGTAGTCGGATGGCTATCCAACGACATTTGTGGATAATTAAATCGGCGCCCAAAATAGTTTAAAGCAAAATCATACAGACGCTTAATAGTGCATTGGTTAAATCTAGCACAAAACTGACAACTAGCAACGTTGTGATCAGGGCCTAGGAAAGCAATACAGTAAGAATGGAAGTGCTTATGAGGTATTTGCTTTCCACAAGAAATACAACTATTAACTTTTTCTGACATCGGTCTGGAACAAGAAAAAAGTTTCCCCAACGGGGTACTTAGCTTTATTGAAGACTTCGTACCTGAAACTCGAACACGAAAATCTCAGGAGTCTGCCGACCGGCACTTGCGAACTGCTTCTGCTTCGGGCACCGCGTGGCAAGAAAGACTAAAGAAAATAGCGTCTAACCGCAACTTTTACACGCCTGACGACCTGATGCCAGGGAAGGGGTGACAGCAGCAGACGCAGTACCCAGGACTTTGGAATTCAGGCCGACTGAAGGCAACCTGCCAGCAGGATTACCCAAATGTAATGACTGCAACAGTGAAACACGAAGAACATCAGAGATATTTCCTGCATGATTCCCACATAGGAATGTGGAGGTAGGCCTCTCTTAGATCTAGGGTGGCTATCCAAGCGTCCTTGGACAGCATGAGTAGCAGCTGCTGGAGGATGAGCATTTTGAATTTTGTCATCACAAGGAAGGTGTTTAGAATGGATAGATAGAGGATGGGGCGGCAGGTGCCCTCTTCTCTGGGCACCAGAAAAAGTCTGGAGTAGAAACCTTGGCCTATCTCTTCTGCAGGAAAGTACAGTTGTGTACACTTACCATAAATGTAGATGTTAGAGTGTATTCACTGTTGCAGCATTACATTTGGGTTATCTGCTTGCAGTAGCCCTCAATCGGCCTAATTAAGTCTTGGGTCCTGCGTCGGTTGCTGTCCCTTCTTCCATCACGTCAGGTCGGCAGGGGTATAAAACATGCAGCCGACACCATTACATCAGTTTTTCTTGCCCCAGATGTCAGGTGCCCCCCTAATGGGAAGCATTTAAATCTGTAATACAAGGACATACCCTCCAACAAAAAAGCAAATACACCAAAAAGCTTTTTGAGCATAGTGAGTGAGAATAGAGGTATAGCAAAAAGAAGAAAGGGGGCTGGAGGGAGGATAACCAGGATTGCAACAGTGAATACACTAACATCTACATTTATGGTAAGTGTACACAACTGTACTATGTTCTTCGTGTTTCACTGTTGCAGTCATTACATTTGAGTAGATTCCCAAAGCTAGGGTTGGGAGGAGGAATTTAAATAGAATTAGACCAGCTATAAGGCCCTGCAAGACTGCAGTGGCAAAACCAGCTCTGGATTTAGAGAAAATTGGCAAATGATAATGCTTGGTGAAAGTATGTACAGAACTCCAGGTAGCAGCTTCTAGGATGTCCCTTGTAGGGACACCCCTGAGAAAGGCTGTAGAGGTAGATGCAGCCCTGGTTGAATGGGGTCTGATGCCCTATGGGATAGGTTTTCCATGGTGCTTATAGCAAAAATTAATACAGTGGCCTATCCATTCTGAAATGGTTTGCTTTGAAATAGCTTTCCCCTCTGTCCATGCAGCAAATGCCACCAGCAGTTGTTCAGATTTCCTTTGAGGTTTAGTCCTGTCCAAGTAGAATCTAAGTTGTCTGTACACATCTAAGGAGTGCAGTATCTGTTCCCCTTTGTTCTGTGAGTTAGGAAAGAAGGTAGGCAAATGAATGGACTGCTTAAGAGCCACACTGGATACCACCTTGGGCATGGAGGGAATGGTTCTGAAGGACACCCTGTCTGCATGAAAGATGATGAAAGGCTCCACTGCCATAAGGGCCTGTAACTCAGAAAACCTTCTTTCAGAAGTTACTGCTAAAAGGAAAGCGGTTTTCCAGGAAAGAAACTTTAAATCTGCAGCAGCAGCTGTCTCGAAAGGAGGAAGAGTGAGTTTCTCCAAAACAAAGTTAAGGTCCCAGGCTGGAGTTTGGAGCTCTTCTCGGTGGCCTTAAATTTCTGGCCCCTCCGAGAAAAGTACAGTTGTGTACCTACCATAAATGTAGATGTTCGAGTGTATACACTGTTACAATAATTACTCTTGGGGTTATCCTGCTGACAGGACACCCTCAGTCGGCCAGAATTCCAAAGTCTAGGTCCGGCGTCGGTTGCTGTCACCTCTTCCCAGACGTCAGTGCGCCAGGGGTATAAAAGACGCAGCAGACACCATGTTCTTCAGTTTTTCTTGCCCCAGATGTCAGCTGCCCCCAAACTGGTAGGCTGAAAAATATGCCAATAAGAAATGCATGCATAAAAACAACATTTCCTTCATCTACAAGCAAATACACCAAAAAGGTTGTACAGGATAGAGAAGTACAGCTAAGTCCCAGCAAAGAGAAGGGGGATGGTGGGTAACCTGGACTGAAACAGTGAATACACTAACATCTACATTTATGGTAGGTACACATCTGTACTATGTTCATCGTGTTTCACTGTTGCAGTCATTACTCTTGGGTAGAATCCCAAAGCTAAGGATGGGTGGCTGGGCTAAATAGGATTAGGAGAGGCTATGAGGCCCTGCAGAACTGCAGTGGCAAAGCCTGCTCTGGACTTAAGAGTAGAGAGGCAAGTGGTAGTGCTTTGTAAAGGTATGCACTGAACTCGAAGTTGCAGCCTCTAAGATATCTTTGGTTGGTACTCCTCTGAGGAAGGCTGCTGAAGTGGCTGCTGCTCTGGTGGAATGAGGCCTCATGCCCTCAGGCACTGATTTGCCATGTTGAAAATAGCAGAAATGGATGCAATTGCCTGTCCATTTATAAATAGTCTGTTTTGAGATGGCCTTTCCTTGTGATCCTGCAGCATATGACATTAAAAGTTGCTCAGTCTTCTGAAAGCTTTAGTTCTGTCCAAGAAGAAGCTTAACTGCCTGTGTATGTCCAAAGAATGCAGATTTTTCCCACCCTTGTTCTGTGGATTTGGGTAAAAGGTAGGCAAGTGAATGGCTTGGTTGAGGGCCACACTGGACACCACCTTAGGCATAAATGTAGGGTTTGTCCTCAGAGAAACCCTGTCTGGATGAAAAATGATGAAAGGTTCCACAGCCATGAGTGCTTGTAACTCAGAGACTCGCCTTGCAGAGGTTATTGCTAGGAGCAGAGCTGTTTTCCAGGATAAGAATTTTATATCTGCTGTTGATATTGGTTCGAAATGAGGCAGTGTGAGTTTTTCCAAAACATAATTGAGGTCCCAGGCTGGAATTGGCGCTCTCCTTGGAGGCCTAATGTTTTTGGCCCCTCTGAGGTACTGCCTTATTAAAGGATGAGAAGAGATATGTGGTTCCGTATTGTAATGGGCTGAAATGGCAGAGGCATGAATCTTAATTGATGAGAAAGAAAGGCCTTTGTTCAGCATCTCAGTTAGGTATTGTAAAATCTGAGGTATACCTGGTATAGACGTGTCAATGCCTTGTTCCTGGTTCCAAACACAGAATCTTTTCCATTTTTCTGCATAAGATTTTCTGGTACTGGGCCTCCTGGCCTCAAGATAACATCCATAACAGCTTTTGAAAGAGGAGTGTTCTGAATGGCTACATTATATGCCATGCTGCCAGATTTAAGTTTCTGAGTTGGCTGTGCAGGATCTGATTGTTTTGTTGGGTCAGCAAGTGAGAAGTTTGAGGCAATATCCATGCTGGACATGGAGACAAGCTCTTTAGGATTGGGTACCAGTGCTGGCGTGGCCAGTCTGGTGCGATTAGTATCATTTTTGGCTTCTCTTGTCTGACCTTTAGGAGTACTCTGGGAAGGAGAGGCAGTGGGGGGGAAAGCATATGCTGTTAGATTTTACCAGCTGAATAAGGCGTCCACTTTCCATGCTTGCTTGTGATAAATCCTTGTGCAAAATCTTTGCAATTGACAGTTGTGAGGTGAGGCAAATAGATCCATGTCTGGGCATCCCCATTTCCTTATTATCATGCTGAAGACTTGTGGATCCAGTTTCCATTCGTGGGGATCCATGAGGATTCTGCTTAGTTCGTCTGCCAGAGTGTTTTTCCTGGCAGGAATTGTGCTTGCAGGTGAACTTGAAAAGTCAATGCTGTGTCCCATTAAGGTCACTGCTTGTCTGCAGAGGGGGTAGGAATGCATACCTCCCTGCTTATGTACCACATGACCGTAGTGTTGTCTATCAGTAACTGTCCTGGATGAAGCAGGTCCTTGAAAGCTGTCAGGGCATTTTGAACAGCTAGCATCTCTTTTTGATTGATGTGAAGATGCATCTGGTTTGCAGGCCATGTGTCCTGAATACATTTTCCTTCCATATGGGCCCCCCAGGCATAATCTGATGCATCCGTTGTCAGTGTCTGTCTGACTGTGGGTAAACTGAATGGCAGACCCTTGTTGTGGTGACAGGCTTCTGCCCACCATCGAAACTCCTGTTGTAGGCAGGGAATGAGTGCAATTACTGTCTACAGGCTTTGGCAATGCTGAGTCCAAACACTTTTCAGATACCATTGTAGTTTCCTCATATGAAGTCTGGCATATAGAATTAATAGAATGCAGGACACCATGAAACCCACGGCCTGCAGGATTTTCCTTGCAGCTTAGTGGGTTTTTATTGCCATTTTCTTGAAGTAAGTAGTCAGTTGCTTTTGCCTGTCTGGCATGAGATAAGCCATCTGGGCAGTTGCATTTAAGCTTGCACCCAGGAATACAATCTCTTGAGAGGGCACTAGTTTTGATTTCTTTTCGTTTACTGTGTACCCTAGGCCAATTAGTAATCTTTTTACAAATGCCAGATGCTTTAGAAGAGTGTCTGTTCTCTGCTTGAATTAAGCAGTCGTCTAAGTAGGGATATATTTGAATTCCTTTTTGTCTGCAAAATGCAATTACTGGTGCCAGGCATTTTGTGAATACCCTGGGCACAGTAGATAAGCCAAAGGGCAGTGCACAGAATTAGTAATGCATTGAGCCAGCTATGAATCTGAGGTATCTTCTGCAAGATTGTCTGATTGGGACATGGAGGTATGCCTCTTTTAGGTCCAAAGTTACGAGCCAAGCCCTCTTGCCCAGCATGGGCAGTAGCTGCTGTAGAGTCAACATCTTGAATTTTGGAACTTCCAGAAACGTATTTAGTTATAGACAGGTCCAGTACTGGTCTCCAGGTTTTGTCCTTCCTGGGTAATAGGAAAAGTTTGGAGTAAAATCCTTGCCCCTGCTCCTGTTGTGGTACTTGCTGAATGGCCCTCATGTCCATGAGGGCTGTAATTTGCTTTTGTGCCTCTGCCCATTGATTGTGTGGCAGGTCTGGCATGCCCTTTGACCTTGGTAGTGTGTGAAAATGGAACCTGTAGCCTTGGGACACTGTTTAAGACCCATTTGTCTTGGGTAACCATTTGCCAATTTGATGAAAAAAGTGCTAGTTTCCCCCCTAAGGGGGCTGTCAAAAGAAAACTGCTTCGAACTGGTAGAGGAAAGTAATTGGCACCGTTTCCTGTAAGGTTGTGATTTGTCTTCTCCGCCTTTGGCGGTAGGAGCACCCCATTGTTTAGGCCTGTATGAGCCTTGGGGCTGAGATCTGCCTCTGGGACGCCTGTATCTGCCTCTTTGTAGTCTGACACTGGAAAGGACCAATTTTTAGAAGGCCAGTTCCTGCTAAACCTGGGTGGCTGTACCTGTAAGAAATCCTTGACTGTCTGCATGGATTTTGCTTTATCCTCCATTTTTTCAACACCTCTTCTGCTTTAGTACCAAAGTATCATGCTGTAATGGTGCATCTAATAATTTTGCTTTAACATGATCAGACAGATTCTGTTCCTTTAGCCAAGCATGCCTTCTAATAACAGAACCTGTAACAGCGGCCCTGCAAGAGGCCTCCAGTGAATCATAACCACATTGCAAAGTATGCTTTCCCACTTTTTCAGTTGCATGCAATAAATCCTGCAATTCCTTGTTCTCTGAACATTCAGTATTTGTCAACATTTTCTGTTTAAGCAGTGACATTAAATATTGCTGATATTTAAGCATATGAAACTGACAATTTAAAGCCCTTACTGCCAGGGTAGCAGAAGTGTAGACTTTTTTCCCCCCATCTGTCTAGAGCCCTAGAATCCCTATCAGAGGGGGACAGGGATTTTTGCAGTTGCGGCTTTAACCCCCTTGGGACCCTGAGATATAGTTTCTGGGTCAGCAGCGGGGTTTTTATATAGGAATTTATGAGAATCCGGGACCCTGTAATATCTGTCTGGCTTAGCAGGTGCAGGGGGTAGAGTCAGGGAACAGGCCGGACTCTGAAAATACATTATCTACAATGTCTAGAACAGGCGGAATAGCAAGGGGTCTGTGCTGAGGAAGAAGCAGAAAGTCTCTGAGCCTTTTCTTAGATTCAGAATAATCTTGACTCTCCCAGTGGAAATCCTCCCTCATAGTATGCAGGGTTTCCCCAAAAGAATAATCCTCAGGAGGAGAGGCTGAAGGAATAAATACTTCAGCATCAGAATCCTCATAGGGAAGCATGGAGTAATCCTGTTCAGAAGAGGAATCAAAGGAAATAGATACCTGATCAGAAGAATCACACACGGTCTCTTGCCTAGGCCTCTTATCAGGAGGGGGATGGGAGCCCCTGATCTAAGTAATTAGGTCTTCGGCCATTTGAGCATCTGTTTTTTAGGCATGGACGTCTGAGTAGGAGAATGCTGTACTTGTTTCTTTGTCTTTAGAGCTGCTTTAGTCTTTGAAGCTGAAGATGGCTTAATATATAGTTGTGTAGGTCTGAAGACACCCTCAAAAGCCGATGCCTGCTCAGCGGCTCCGGACCCATCTGAGGGTATGATTTCAGAGTGTCCAATACCTTGAGTATCCAGAGGCCCAGTCAGCTCCACATGGGAGTCGGTAGCAGCCTGTGGCTCTGCGCTAGCGGGTGCCAGGGGCTGCAAAAGCGCCTCACTGAAAACCGGCGAACCGGCGACTGGCCTAGTAGAGGCTTTGTCGTCGGTTTTGGACCTCGGATGCCTATCCTTGTCCTTGTGTTTTTTTTGTAAACTCCGGTTGTTGGCTGGTCCGACTGCATTATATAATTAAATCTTCGGCCAAAGTAATGAAATGCAAAATCGAACAGACGCTTGATAGTGCATTGGTTAAATCTAGCACAAAACTGACAGCTAGAAACGTTGTGATCAAGGCCTAGGCAAGGAATAAAGTTTCGGCTTTTCCCGGTTAGGGGTCGCCACAGCGGAACTCCGATCCGCTAATACATGGTAGTTGATTAATACGTGCCGCATTACCAGCCCTGACGCACAACCTTCAACGAAGGTACGCCCATTCACGCATATCTCCACGCAGAAGACACTCTAGCTGAGAATCGAACCGGACAGCGTCTTACTGTGAGGCGACAACGCTACCGCAGCACCACCACCGCGGGTCAGGCAAGGAATACAGTAAGAGTGAAAATCCTTATGAGGTATTTGCTTCCCACAAGAAATACAATTAACTTTTTCTGACATCGGTCTGGAGCAAGAAAAAAAGTTTCCCCAATGGGGTACTTAGCTTTAATGAAGACTTCGGTTCTGAAATTCGGAAAATCTCAGGAGCTGGCCGACCAGCACTTGCGAACTGATTTTGCTTCGGGCACCGCACGGCAAGAAAGACTGAAGAAAATGGCGTCGGCTGCATCTTTTATACCCCTGGTGCACTGACGTCAGGGAAGAGGCGACAGCAACCGACGCCAGACCTAGACTTTGGAATTCTGGCCGACTGAGGGTGGCCTTCCAGCAGGATAACCCCAAGAGTAATGACTGCAACAGTGAAACACGATGAACAGCTGCTTGAGCAGTGGGTGAAGGAAGAGGGGAGGCTCTGTGCTATAATGAGCTGAAATGGCTGAGGCATGAATTTTGATGGAGGAAAAGGACAAGCCCTTATGAAGCATCTCAGTCAGATATTGTAGAATCTGAAGTAAATTGGGCACTGCTGCGCTCATCCCTTGAGATTGGGTCCAGGTACAAAATCTTTTCCATTTTGCAGCACAAGATCTTCTAGTACTAGGCCTCCTAGCTTCTAAAATGATATCCATCACTGATTTACTGAGGGGCAGTAAAGGAGAGATTAGGTGATTAGCCAGGCTGCTAGGTTCAGGGTTTGCAACCGAGGGTGCAGAATCTGATTCTCCTGCTGAGACAACAGGAAAGGAGTCTGAGGCAGGTGCCATGGGGCCAAGCGTGGCAATCTACAGAGGGGGTGCCAGTGTTGGCGTGGCCAGTCTGGTGCAATTAAAATAGTCCTTGGCTTGTCCTGTTTGATCTTTAGTAGTACCTTGGAGAGCAGAGGAGGAAAGGCATAAACTGATAGGTTTTTTCAGCTGAAGGCTACAGCATCCACTTTCCAATCTAGTTTGTGGGGAATCCTTGTGCAAAATTTGTCCAATTGATGGTTCGGGAGGGGGGGGGGCAAACAGGTCTATATCTGGGTTCCCCCATTTGCTTGTCAACATATTGAAAATGCTTGGTTCCAGTTTCCAATTGTGCGGGTCCATGAGGTTTCTGCTTAGTCCATCTGCCAGTGTATTTAGTTTTCCTGGCAGGAATTGAGCTTGTAGATTCACTTGGTAGCTCAAGGCTGTGTTCCACAAAGCCATGGCTAATCTGCAGAGGGGGTAAGAGTGTGTACCCCCATGCTTGCTTATGTAACACATGACCGTGGAGTTGTCAGACTTTACCATCAGTTGTCCTGGAAGAATGTGGTCCTTAAAGGCTGTCAGAGCATTCTGTACAGCTAACATTTCCTTTTGATTTATGTGTAGGTGCATTTTGACTTGGGTTCCATTAGCCATGAATGCACTTCCCTGCCAGGTGAGCCCCCATGCATAGTCTGATGCATATGTTAAGGTTTGGGCGGCAGGGGGTAGTGTGAATGGTAGTCCCTTGTTTCGGTGGCAGGCCTCTGCCCACCAAAGGAACTCTAGGCACAGGCAAGGTGGCTTTTGAGATACCACTGCAGTCTTCTCATATGCAGCCTTGCATATGGAATTAGAAGAATGCAGGAGGTCATGAACCCCAAGGCTTGCAGTATTTGCCTTGAAGATAACTGGGTTTTTGTGGCCACTTGGTTGAAGTATGTTGTCAAATGAGTCCGTTTCTGTGGCATGAGGAAAGCCATCTGAGAAGTTGCATTCAAGCTTGCTCCCAGGAATATAATTTGACAGGGTACCAGGTGTGATTTTCGTTTATGGTGTACCCCAGACAAGTCAGTACCCTTTGAACAAAGGTCAGATGATTCAAAAGCATGTCCTGGCTTTCTGCCTGAATTAGACAACCGTCCAGGTATAGATATACTTGAATATTTCTTTGCCTGCAGAATGCAATGAATGGAGCTAGGCACTTGGTGAATACCCTGGGCGCAGTAGATAAGCCAAAGGGCAGTGCAGAGAACTGATGGTGCATGTAGCCTACTTTGAAGCTAGGTATCTTCTTGCAAGACTCCCTGATAGGGATGTGCAGGGTATGTTTCTTTTAAGTCGTGCTGCCAGCCATGCATCTTTGCCTAGCATAGGAAGCAGCTGGTGAAGAGTCAGCATCTTGAATTTTGGAATTACCAGAAAGGTATTTTGAGTATAAAGGTCCAGGATATGACGCCATGTATTGCCTTTTCTGGGTACCAGAAAAAGTCTCTTATAGAAACCTTGTCCCTTTTCCTCTTCTGGTACCAACTGAATAGCCCCCATGCTTAAGAGAGAGAGAGTACTTGATTTTGGGCTTCTGCCCACTGATTTGGGGTAGATCTCGCCACCCGCTTAGTGTTGGCAAGGTGTGGAAGTGAAAATCTGTATCCTTGGGACACTATTTAAAACCCATGTGTCCTGGGTAATGAGTTCTAAGTTTTTGGCTTGCAGACCAATCTTTCTGCCTAAAGGAGCATTCGGTTGGGAAGTGCTTGGAAGTTTTAAAAGCAAGTCATTGATACAGTTTTCCATAGGGGGGACTCTTACTACTCCCTGAAATGGGTGTGGAACCCCCCCCCCCCACTGCTTAGTCTTGTGCGTCTCCCGGAACTGAAACCTGGGGTTTCTGCTGTGTCTGGGTTTGGCTTGAGAAGACCTGGAGGGGGCTGGAAAGGACCAATTCTTAGAGGGCCAGTACCTACTAAATCTAGGAGGCTGAACTTGTAAGAAATCTTTAACAGTTTCCATAGATTTAGCTTTATTTTCCTTCTTTTAAAGAACTTCCTCAGCCTTGTTGCCAAACAGGCGGTCCTGATTTAAGGGAGCATCCAACAATTTAGCTTTAACATGATCAGGCAAAGATTGCTCCTTAAGCCAAGCATGCCTTCTGAGCACAAACCAAGTAACAGCAGCCCTGCAAGAGGCCTCTAATGAATCAAATCCACTTTGCAAAGTATGTTTTCCAACCTGTCCAGCAGAATGCATTAAATCCAGTAATTCTTTATTTTCCGCACAGTCAGGAATCATCATTTTCTGTTTAAGCAATCCAATAACATGTTGCTGATACTTTAACATATGAAACTGTCAGTTTAATGCCCTAATAGCCTAGGTTGCAGAAGTGTAAACCTTTGTACCCCATCTATCCAGTGCCATGGAGTCTATCAGTAGTAGGAGGATTTGTAGCAGTAGAAGCCTTAATGCCCTTGGGTCCTTGTGAAATAGTCTCTGGATCCACAATAGGATTTTTAAAAAGGAATTTGTGTGAATAAGGAACCCTGTACTATCTGTCAGGTTTTTGGGGGCAAACAGGCAAAGAATCAGGGGCCAAACTAGCTTCCGAAAAACCATCATTAATGTCTAGTACAGGAGGAATAGCTAAAGGCCTATGCTGAGGTAGGAGTAAGAAATCCCTAAGCCTCTTTTTTGACTCAGAAAAATCCTGGCTTTCCCAGTGGAAATACTCCCTTAGAGTATGTAAGGTCTCACCAAAAGAAAAATCCTCTGGAGGGGAAGCAGAGGGAATACAGTTCTCTGCATCAGAATCCTCATAAGTAGATAAGGGCAAATCCAGATCATCAGAAGAATCAGAAAAATCTGAATCCTGGTCAGAAGATTCATAAACTACTTCAGTCCTAGGTCTCTTTAGAAGGGGGAGGTTGGCTTCCCCAGATTAGAGTTATAAGATCTTCAGCCATTCTTAATTGTTTTTTAGGCATAGAGGCCTGAGCATGCAGCCTGAGCGTCGTTTTTTTAGGCATGGTTTGAGATTTAGGCCTAAATGAAGGAGGTGCTGGTTTAATAAGCAAGTCTGTAGGCCTGAATACACCCTCAGAAGCCAGTGCCTGCACAGCGGCTCCGGACCCATCCAAGGTAGACACATCCATGGGTCCCACAGTTGAAGCATCTCGCAGCATACCGGACTCCGAATAGGTTTCAGTAGAGGCCTGCGAATCAGAAGTAGCAGGTATCAGGGGCTGCGAAAGCACCTCACTGAGTCCCGGCGAACTGGCTACTGGCTTAGGAGAAGCGTCATCAGCAGTTTTGGACCTCGGCGGCCTCTCTCTGTATTTTTGCATTTTTTCAAAACCCGGTAGTCGGATGGCTAACAGACTACATTTCTGGACAATTAAACCAAGAACCAAAATATTTAGAGGCAAAAATATACTGACGATGGATAGCGCGCTGATTAAATAAAGCACAAAACCAACAGCAAGGTACGTCGTTGGTCAGGGCCTAGGCAAGGAATACAATACGAATCAAAATCTTCACGAGGTATTTGCTTTCCAACAAGTAATGCAATTATTAACTTTTACTGACATCGTTAAGGAGCTAGAAAAAGTTTCCCCAACAGGGTACTTCGCTTTAGTTTAAGACTTCAGTTCTGAAACTCAAACAAAAAATTTAGGAATTGGCCAACCGGCACTTGCAAACTGCTTCGGGCACCACACGGCAAGAAAGAATGATGTAATGGTGTCGGCTGCATATTTTATACCGCTGACGACCTGACGTCGTGGAAGAAGGAACAGCAACCGACGCAGGACCCGACTGTTAATCAGGCCGACTGAGGGCTACTGCAAGCAGATAACCCAAATGTAATGACTGCAACAGTGAAACATGAAGAATATTGTGCTCTACTGCCCTCAGAGTGCAGGGAGAGGATTTGCTTTTGAGCCTCTTCCCACAGGTTTGGTGGTAGATCTGGGAACCCTTTTGGGGTTGGGAAGGGTGTGGAATGAAAATTTGCATCCCTGAGACACTATGTTCAGAACCAGTGGTCATTGGCAATGCTAGCCCAAGGTGCTTGCATGAAAAGAGTTTTATTTTGAGGGGTAAGAGAAAGTGGGCAGAGGTAGGGGTGGGGTGGTGGAGTCATTGTGAGTTCTTACCATAAGGGGGTGGCTTAGAACTCCCTGGTTTTGAAGTGGTAGTAGTCCACTGCTTAGATCTCTGCATTCCCTGGGGCTGCTGTCTGGGGGGTCTGGTTCCCCGGGGCCTAGGCTGGACTGGCTTACTAGGAGTAGGAAAGGACCAATGTTTGGTGGGACAATGCCTTCTGGACCTCTGCAAGAAATCCTTAACTGTTTGCATAGATTTTGCTATTTCTTTTATCTTTTTTAAGACCTCTTCTGCCTTAGTGCCAAATAAGTTATCTTTGTGCAAGGGGGCATCCAACAATTCAGATTTGACATGGTCTGGCAGGGGCTGTTCCTTAAGCCATGAATGCCTTCTAATGACAGATCCAGTGACTGCTGCCTTGCAAGAAGCTTCTAGGGTGTTAAAAACCTAAGTGCAAGGTATGTTTAGTTACCTGACTTGCAGAATGCATTAACTCTTGTAATTCTTTTGATTCTGCCCAAGCAAGAAAGAAAAACATTTCTTGTTTAAGGAGTTCCAGGGTATGTTGCTGAAATTTCAGCATATGGAACTGACAATTTAATGTCCTGATAGCTAGAGCAACTGAGGTGTACACTTTTGTACCCCATCTATCCAGTGCTTGGGAATCCCTATCTGATGGGGTAGGATTCTTAGCAGAGGTTGCTTTAATTCCTTTAGGCCCTTGAGAAATTACCTCAGGGTCAGCAGTAGGATTTTTAAAAAGAAATTTGAGAGAGTCAGGGGACTCTATAGTACCGGTCTGGTTTTCTAGGTGTAGGAGGGAGGGTGTGAGTCAAGCTGGATTCCAGGAAAACATCCTACGTAAAATCCAGGACTGGGGAATGGCCAAGGATCTGTGCTGTGGAAGATCTAGGAATTCCCTGAGTCTCTCTTTAGACTGAGGGTAGTCTTGACTCTCCCATTGGAAATGCTCCCTTAAGGTATGCCGGGTTTCCCCAAAGGAAAATCCTCTGGGGGAGAGGCTGAAGAAATGGAATCCTCTGCATCAGAATCCTCTAAAGTAGAGAGGGGGTTGCATGCCTTCATATTCAGATGCATTAGAATCATTGGACTCTTGTTCAGACAAAACTACAGGGGACAGATCTCTTTTCCTTTTGGAGGGGGTAGCTTGGCTTCCCCTGATCAGCATGATAAGGTCTTCCACCATTTTAAGCATTTGAGATGGAAGCAAGGAAGCAGGCGCCTGAGACTGGGTCGATTTCTTGGGTGTGGTTCGTACCCCAGGCCTTAGAAACTCGGTCAATTTTGAAAGAACAATAGTCGCAAAAGATGTCGGTTTGTCGAGAATCGGTAGTGTAAACTACTTCCTCTGAAGCCGGTGCCTGCTCAGCAGTTCCGACCCATCTAAAGGAGAGATGACCACAGGATACTTAGTCGAAGAGTTTTGCGGCATACCGGAATCGGAAAGGGTCTCGGTAGCAGCCTGCGAATTTACAGAAGCGGGCATCAGGGGCTGCAAAAGCACCACAGGACCAGAGAACTGACTACTAGCTTAACGGAAGTGTTGTCGGTAGGTTTGGACCTGTGTGGTCTGTCTATTTTTATGCTTTTTTGGTAGATCTGCTGTCGGATGGCTTACCAATGCCATATCGGAATTAGAGGACTGTAAGCGAAAATATCTGGCTACAATAAGGGCCCGACAGATCGTTCTGGTGTTGAATAAGGCACGGAAGTGACAACGTGGAAGTCGTGGTCTGGGCCTAAAGAAGTGACGCATTAAGAATAGAAGCCTCGGTGTGCTATTTGCTTTCCACAGGCGAGACAATTTAACTTTTTCTGACATCGGTTAGTGCAAGAAAAAATGATACCCAACAGGGTACTTAGCTTTAGTAGACAAACCAATTCGGTAGACAAAAACTCATGCGAACTGCTTCTGCCTCCACTGCAAGAGAGACTGATGTAATGGCATCGGCTGCCTTATTTTACACTACTGACGACCTGACGTCAGTCCTGAAGCGACAGCAACCGCCGCAGAAATACAAAGTCTCTGGTATTCGGGCAGGCCGAGGGCTACCATGGCAGGGATAACCAAAATGTGATGACAGCGAAACACGAAAAACATCTATGGTTATGGTAAGATTTTATACAACTATTCTACGTCCTTCTAGTCCCATGTTCCAGTACTCATACTGTGGGAGAGTACCCACAGCTCAGGAAGGGGGAAGGCTGGAGGAAGAGGTAGCGGATTCCAGAAATGGTTGCAGGATTACCCTAGCAAAACTTGCTCTGGTGATATGGACCACTTTGTAATGTTTGGCGACTGTATGCACAGTGGACCTTAAAGGTTAGTAGCAGTGTCCAAGCCTTTGAGAGAGGCTTTGGAAGAAGCTACTGCTCTAGTGGAACGGGCCCTGTTCCTCAGGACCTTTCTGTGCTAGGAGTAGCAGAAAGAAACTGCATTTCCGATCCAACAGGAAATAGTCCATTTGGAGACTGTCTTGCACAGGGCTCTGGGATGGAATAAATCAGTTGGTTTGATTTTCTGATGGTCTTGGCTTTGTCCAGATAAAATCTTAATTGCCTGTGAACGTCCAGGGAGTGTAGCATTCTCGCACTGTCATTCTGAGGAGAGGAGAAAAAGTTTGGAAAGTGAATGGATTGGTATAGTGAAAGCTTGCTGACCACTTTGGGCACGGAGGGATTGTTGCTCAAGGTCACCCTGTCTTTATGGAAGATGGTGTAAGAGGGTCATGCCACGAGTGCCTGAAGTTCTGATACCCTTCTTGCAAAAGTGAAGGCTACAAAAGCAAGACTGTTTTCCATGTGCACATCTGCAGTGATGCAGAAGTGGCTGGTTCAAATGGAGGTAGAGATGCAGCTCAAGTCCCAGGGTGGTGGAGTATGCTTTCTGGGAGGTCTTGCGTGTAAGACACCTTTTAAGAACAATTTTATATCCAACCAGGAGAGTAAAGGAGGTTCCAGGGGTAGGCAGGCAGAGACAGCAGAGAGGTGTACTTTCACAGAAGAGTATGAAAAGTCTGCTTTAATCAACTCTCACACACATGCTAAGACTAAAGGGACATCCACTAAAAGGGGGTCCTTATGTCTTTGGAGACACCATATGGAGAATCTCTGTCATTTAGAAATGTAGGATTTCCTTATTAGGTTTCCTGGCCTTCTGCTGGATAGACAGCACGTCCTCTGTGTAGCGGTGTCTAAAAGGTACTAAAAGTTTATCACCTAGACAGTTAAGTTCAGCATCTCTAGGTATGGATGGATGACAGTTCCCTTCTGTTGTGCGAGTAGGTCCACCTTGTGAGGTAACTTGTGGTGATTGCCCTTGGCAAGTGACTGTAGAAGGTGGAACCAATGTTGCCCTGGCCAGTAGTGAATCACCAGCAAGATTTTTGTTCTCTCCTGATTTTCAGGAGGACTTTCTGAATGAGAGAGAAGGGTGGAAAGGCATACAGAAAACACCCCTTCCTTGAGATGGTGAAGGCATCCACTCTCCAAGCTAGTGGAGAGTGGTGTTTGGTACAGAATTTTGTCAGTTGCCTGTTCAGGGGGGAGGCAAACAGATCTAGAGGGGTATCCCACTGGTAGACAATGTCTAGGAAAACTTCCCTGTTTAAGCTGGTTGTCATGGGAAAAGATGCATGTTGCGTGTAGGGATACATTATACTATGAGGCTAATTCCCAAATTTGCATTGCCAGCCTGAATAGGAGGTAGAACCTGGTCCCCCCTGTTTGTTGATGTACCACATGATAGTGGTGTTGACTGTAAAGATTAGCAGCAGACTGGTTGAAGAAGGAGAAGGAGAAAGGCCTTCAGGGCTAACAGAACCGCTGTCATTTCCCAGACATTGATATGCTTTTTTTTTTTTTTTTTTTTTTTTTTTTTTAGAATGGCTGTCTGCCAAGGTGCTTGTACCTTGAATACCTTCCTAGTAGCCCCCCAGCCCAGATATGAAGCGTGTGTGTGCGCGCGCATGTTGTTGAGCTGGTGTGGGTGTGTGCAGAGAAAGGCCTGGATTCCTTTGAATTTGTTGTATCCACATTACTTCTGTCTTTAGAGAAGGAAGGAAGGGTATTTGGGAGTCTAAAAGGATGGCTGTGCTGGGACCATACATTCTTTAAGTATCACTGAATTTTCCTCATGTGAATCCTGGCCAGGGGAAGCATGGGAATGGTGGCTACCCGTGAGACACAAGAACTGTCTTGCTGACAGCTGGTCTCTGTGTGAAGGTGGTCCTGGAAACGATTTGTCAGAGAGAACGTTTTCTTGGGTAAAAATGCCTTCAGGTCTGCCCGGATCATGCACCCTAGGAGGACCTTGTCTTGCTCTAGGGATAGGAATGATTTGGGGAGATTCAGAGCGCAACCTAGTCCCTGAAGCAGGGACATGGAGAACTGAAGATGCTTTTTGAGGGTCTCCTCTTGTTCTGCTAGAATGAGGATATCGCCCAGGTATGGACAGATCTGTATGCCCTTGGTACTGCAGAATGCTATGGCGGGAGCTAGGCATTTTGTGAAAACTCTTGGTGCAGTGGACAAATCCAAGAGCAAGGCAGTAAATTGAAAATTAGAGCAAGTGCCAACAAACCGTATTTTCTGCGGTTTGGGTGTATGGGGATGTGGAGGTAAGCCTCCTTCAGGTCTAAAGTGGCCATGAAAGCTCATGGTGGCAGTAATGGAAGCAGGGTCTGTAGAGACAGCATTCTGAAAGAGGTGACTTTCAGATAAAGATTTAGGGCGGATAAATCTAGGATAGGTCTCCATGGTCCATCCTTTTTTGGCACTAGGAAAAGTCTGGAGTAGAAACCTTTTCCTTCTTGTCCTAATGGGATGGGTTCTATGGTGCCTTGAGCCCGTAGGTTCTGTACAATTTGAAGAATTAGGTGGAGTTGATTTCTTTAGTGGGAGAGGAATGCCCTGAAGGTAGGGTTTTTTCCTGTCAGGACAGGAAATATCATTTTTCCACTATTACCAGCACCCAGTTGTCTGAGGTGATTTTCTTTCCAGAGGGGTAGACGAAGGGAGAGATGGGAAGACAGGGGAAGTAGCAGGGCAAGGCAGTCACGCATTGTTGCCATTTGTCCTGAATGGACTGCCTTTGAGGTGGCTGAGAAGAGTTAGTCCTTAAGGGAGGTTGTCTCCTAATCCCCTTCCTGTGCCTACTAGAGGGAGGAGGGGCTGTAGAATGATCCCTTCTGACAGGATGTCTTAGGAGGATAGTTTCTGTAGAACTTGGGTATGGGTGAGACCAGCAGGTGTTGAATGTTGTGCAACTCTCTTGCTTTTTTCCTGCAGATTTTTAAAAAGTTCTGCAGATTTCTTTCCAAATAGGTTATTGTCAAGTGGGTTAGCCAGGAGTTTTAACTTAAAGTCCTCTGTTAGAGGCTGGAATCTGAACCAAGAGTATCTACGCATAACTGATGCAGTTGCAGCTGACCTAAAACAGGCTTCTGCTGCACCATAACTGTACCGTATACAATGTCTGGCTACCTGGGATGCCATGAATAGCTTAGATGCTACCTCAGTTTTGTTAGGGGAATCAGTCAGGGAGTAGAGAAGCGTACTAGCCTGGGAAACTAAGTCCAAGGCAAATTTAACTGTACGAGTTTGACAATTAATATCTCTGAAAGCCATGGTAGAAGAGGTATGTTTTCTTGCTCAGCCTATCCATAATTTTACTGACTTTATCTGAAGCTAACAGAGAGGAGGAAGGGAGTAACTCAGACAGTCTATCTGGGGAGTAACTCAGACAGTCTATCTGGGGCCACAGCTATGACAGGAGCGTCCGTGCCAAATGGGGCTTAACTAGAAATATCTGGTCCCCAGGCACTTTGTAGAAACTGTCTGGTCTTTTTTGGGGCTGGCGGCTGTGAGTGAGGGTTCTTTAGAGCAAGAAGCAAAAACATCAAGGTAAGCAGGGATCACCAGGGGAATGCCTGATGGGGAGGATGATTCATCTGCAGCAGTTCAAAGTACCTACTTTGAGTTCCTGACATTTGGGAAGAATCCCATTTGAAGTATTCCTTCATTTTGGTAGTGGTTTCACCAAAAGTAATATCCTCTGGTGGAGTCTCCTTTAATAAAAATCTTCATCTGGAGAATAATATTCCAGGGGAGAGGCTATTTGTAAAGCATAGGAGACAGGCTCCTCAGAACCAGAACATAGGGCCTCTGCATCCTCTTTCTGGAGGGTAGGATGCAGTGAGGCAGCAGAGGAAGGCCTTGGACTGAGCAAAGGAATGGAGGGGGCTGAGGACGGTGTAGGCCTTAGGGCCATGAAGGCCTGCATCAGGGATTCAGTAAAAGACTGCCAGTCAGGTTGACCATCAGGCAGGCTAGATAAATGCTTTTTTTTTTTCTTTTAGGAGGAGTAATGTTGGGAGACAGGGTAGGCCTAGGCTCAAGAGTCTTAGCCGCTGAAGGAGCCTCGGGCTTGAGAGATCCAGAAGGGTGTCCCATAGAACCTCGTCCCTCCTCGACATCGGGAGAAACAGACATCTGAGATATCTCCATGGACGTACCAGCCAGTGCGTTGAGTGCAGCTACCTCGAAAGAGGCCATAGACGCGGATGGCTCTAGCGGGCATCCCTACAACCCCTATAGCGGCGGTTGGCAGGGCGACCGACGACAGAGTCAGTGGTGATAGACCATGAAACTTTGGCCTTTTTCTTTAGGGTTCTATCGATTGCCGATTCTGGATCCATCCTAAGGGCTAGTTTTTTAAGCAGTTGATTTTCTAAATGCAGGATAAGGGTACCCAAGCAGCTTCTAAGGGTTTTAGGGACGAAAGAATGGCAGATGGTGCAGAAAGTATGGTCAAGACAGAAGACGCAACGGTCATGGGTGTCTATGTGAAATTAGACATCCACATCAACATTTACCTTTCTTAATTGATCTCAGCTAAAGTAAAGAGAGTTAACCAAGCTTCAAGCATCAAAATAAGAAATCCCAACGGGGTACTTAGCTTCAGATGTTTTGATTGAGAGGAGCGAGCAGTCGATTGATCTGACATTTGACTGTAGAAGAAAAGTTCTGAGGTCTGTACATGCAGACATCACATTTAAAGCCCATGGTTTACAGCCCTACGCTAGACATCCCACGCACCTACAGCAAGTAGGCTGAAAGCTTTTGTACAGGAGCCTAAGTTCAGGTCACCTGAGGTGGGGAATCCCACAGTATGAATACTGAAACATGAGAAGGAGGAGGACATCGATCTGTTGAGCTGATAAACTAAGACAGGAATGCCAGGCAATCATGGGAAATGGAGAAGCCACATGGTAAGCTTAAGGTTCTGTAGATTCGGGCGAACAAATCCGTATGGATGTAACAGTAAGTGCAGAATTGGATCCAGACTCAAAGGTTTCCGAATTAGGTGAGGGCAAAGAAAGGGAAACCAGATTAAGCCGGAATGGAGCAATGTGGATCATCTTGTTCATCTACCTTATGGCTTTCTTAGACATTGGGATAGAAGGGGGAATCAGAAGAAATATATACATTAGACTGGGGGGAGGGGCCAAATGTTGAGAAGAGCATCTCTCCGTGACTCCCCCGGATGGGGGATCATGGCAAAGTAGCTGCTACACTTGTTGTTCAGAGGAGACGCGAATAGGTCGCAGCAAGGCTGGCCCCATTGGCGAAATATCTTTTCCGCCACTGACAGGTTGAGAGACCACTAGTGAGATATTAGAATACATCTGATCAATTTGTCAATCACGTTGGAGCACCCCAGGTTGTGCAATGCAGTGAGAAAGCGGTTGGTTGAAATTGCCCATTGTCAAACTCTGAGGGCTTCTCCGACAAAGGGGATAGGACCAGGTTCTCCCTTGTTTGTTGATGTACCAGACTACTGCCATGTTGTCTGTCTGAACTGCAATCGTTCCAAAGGGAAGGGTTGAGTGGAATACTTGCAACACTAACACTGCCCTCATCTCTAGAGCATTAGTATGCAAATTGGCCTCCAAAGGGGACCAAGTGCCTTGAACTGTTTTTTCTAGATAATACCCCACCATCTGAGATGAGTCCATGGTCACTATGGCTTGGGGTTGAGAGGGAACCCAGGGACAGCCCATCAAAATTTCATTGGACTGAAGCCCCCAATGCAGGTCTGTTTGCAACGGTTGGTAATTGTGAACAAATGACACTGGCTGATTTAACATGGACCACTAAGATGCTAGAACCCACTGAAGGATTCACAGGCAATATCTCGCTAATGGGACTAGAGTGATAGAAGCTGCAATCAGCACCCAAGGCTTGAAGGAGGAGCATTGCTGGTACTTTGTTGTTTTGAATAATCTGGCTGACTTGCGACTTTAATCTTTGTAGTCTTTTTATGGGCAAGGATGCAACACTATCATTTTTATACTTGCTCCGATGAACTGTTGACATGGCTGCAACTTGGACTTTTCGTAGTTTACAATAATGCCTAGATTGGAATGGAGCAGGAGTGTGTAATCTCAAGCCTCCTCGAGAAAATGCCTGGTGGGAGTGGTAAATAGCCAGTTGTCTAAATATGGAAACACCTGGAATCTTTGCATTCTAAGCTGAGCTGCAACCACTGACATGTATTTGGTGAACACCCTGGGGGCTGTGGTAAGACCAAAAGACAGTCCTCTGAACTGATAGTGATGGACTCCCAGCCAGAAGTGCACAAATCTTCTGGACTGTTTGTCCATCTTTATGTGGGAATATACATCCCAAAGATCTAGAGAGCACATCCAAATGTCGTTTTCCAAAAAGGGAAGACAAGACTGAATCATGACTATTCAAAATTTGGTCTGCCGAACTAATTTATTCAGCCTGGTGAAATCCCAGATCGGTCTAAAGTCACCTGTTTTCTTTGGCACTAAAAAGAACCTTGAATAAATTCCAGATCCTATCTGGTGGGACTATTTGGATGACTTTTGTCAAGCAGTTTTTGAATTTCTAAGCCTGCTGCTTCCCTGTGACTGGGTGGCACATCCCAGATTTTGGTTGTACCCTTTGGTTGCACTAAAAAGGGGATATTGTATCATCTGGTTATAATCCTCTGCACCCAAAGGTTGTTATACTTAGCCAGGCATGTTGATGCAGGGATAATTGTCCCCAGACTACCTCCAGTGGATGGCAAATTGGGCGTCCTTTCAGGAATAACAGGAGTTCCACAGAAAGAATCCTTGGAACCTTGATTCTGCAGGCCACCTCTGCCTCTTCCTCGGCAATTTCCATAATCACTTCCCCGGCGATTTCCATAATCACTTCCCCCTCTGCCCAGGGAGAAGTCATTTCCAATTAAGACTTGGAAAGGCCCTTTGGACTTCTTAAAACATAGCCTGCCAACTCCGCTGGTTGCTGGAATAAGCCCGCTGGGGAGTGGAAAGGCACACACCTACAGCAGAAAGACTATCCAGATGTGAGAAAGATGGAAAGACTAACGTTGGGACCAGATAGGAATGTTCCATCAAATGGAGTGTTGATGAAAGAAGACTTAAATGGCTCCACGATCTCATAAGCACATCCAAGCATGTCTTCTGATGGCTACGCTTGAACTTGCAGCTCTCGTCATCCCTAAAGCAGCATGTGCAATTAGCCTCATGGATGAGTTGGATATCGATTCAAGGGTGGTGAGCTGAGAAGTCAATGCCTCGAATTCCTTCAGCTACTGCTCCTGACAGAGCATCTGATGGCTCAAATCAGAACCGTCTGCAACCTGGTAAAATGCGTCAGTAATTCAAGGACCCAAGGACGAAGGTCAATGGACTGTATACGTGCTTCCCAAATCTATTCACAGCCCTAGACTCCTTATTAAGAAGGTGGACAGTGGAACTTTGATCCTTCTTAGTGGCTGCCGCTACCACCATAGTGTCTACTGGAATTCCTTTCGCCCAGTGCTGATCCTTAGGGGCTTGACAATATGCAGTCTGGTCTCTTAGGGATCGGCTCAATAGAATCAGACAGCTTCCATGCCCGCTGAGCAATCAATTTGATGAGATCATTGGTGGGCAGAGAAATCCAAGAGGTGGAGGGTTGGGCACAAAAAGCCTCAAGTTATACAGATTATTCTGAAGGTTGGAGGGAAGTCCAGTCACCCCACTCTTACAGGATCTCTAGAATGTCCGTGAAGGAAATGTCATCGGGGAAACTTGGGGGAACCTTCCACTTCACTGAAATCATCATCTTTCATGAACGACTCTTCAGGGGAGTCCACATACTTCCTCTTGCACTCTCTCTTCATAGGAACCTCTTCGGTGGAATGCCCTGGAGAAGTATCAGAGGAAGACAACCACTGTGGTTAGATTCTGAGCCTTCTATGTCCTTTGCCACAAGGAAGAGGGTAGAGTGAGTTCTGGTCGAGGGGAGAGGCTAGGGGATTGGATTCAATGAGGTAGGCAACAACTGATTGCCTGCAATTGATAAGGCCCTCTCACCATGGCTTGGAAGGCAGGCCCCTGTAGAGTGATGGGAGCCCGGAACCAAAAGATCCTTCAGAACCGTGGTTCCACCCTGCAGTGAGGAAGCCTCCTTCGAAGCTGAGCTTACGAAAGCAAAAGCTCCAAGAGGCATGGACGGCTCCAAAATGATTGAAGACAGAAAGTACAGTTGTGTACACTTACCATAAATGTAGATGTTAGAGTGTATTCACTGTTGCAGTCATTACATTTGGGTAATCTGCTGGCAGGTTCCCCTCAGTCGGCCTGATTAACAAAGTCTTGAGTCCTGCGGTCGGTTGCTGTCCCTTCTTCCATAACGCCAGGTCGTCAGGGGTGTAAAACATGCAGCCGATGCCATTACCCATCAGTTTTTCTTGCCCCAGATGTCAGGTGCCCCCCAAATGGGGAGATATATATATATATATATATATATACACACACACATATATATACATACACACACACACGTATAAAATTTAAAACACTAAAAACATACCTCCAATCAAAAAAAAATACACCAAAAAGGCTTTCAAGCATAGTAAAAGAAAAGAGAAGTATAGAAAGAGAAAGACAGGGAGCGGGAGGGTAACCAGGACTGCAACAGTGAATACACTCGAACATCTACATTTATGGTAAGTGTACACAACTGTACTATGTTCTTAGTGTTTAACTGTTGCAGTCATTACATCTAGGTATAATCCCAAAGCTATGGCTGGGAGGAAGGATTTATACAGCATTAGGAGCAGCAATAATGCCCTGCAGGACAGCAGTGGCAAAGTCAGCTCTGGATTTAGAGAAGAGAGATAAATGGTAATGTTTGGTGAACATACGAACAGAGCTCCAGGTAGCAGCTTCTAGAATGGCTCTGGTAGGAACCCCTCTGAGAAAGGCTGCAGAAGTGGATGCAGCCCTGGTGGAATGAGACCTGATCCACTTGGGGATAGGTTTACCATGGTGCATATAGCAGAAATGAATACAATGGCTTATCCATTTGGAAATAGTCTGCTTTGAAATAGCCTTTCCCTCTACCCCTGCAGCAAATGCCACCAATAGTAGTTCAGATTTTCTTAGAGGTTTTGTCCTGTTTAAGTATAATCTAAATTGTCTGTGTGCATCCAAAGAATGAAGAATCCACTCACCCTTGTTCTGTGGACTGGGAAAGAAAGTCGGCAGATGAATGGTTTGACTAAGAGCCACACTGGATACCACCTTAGGCATGAAAGATGGATTGGTCCTGACAGCCACCCTGTTCGAATGAAAAATAATGAAAGGCTCCACTGCCATGAGAGCCTGTAATTCTGAAATCCTTCTAGCTGAAGTGACTGATAAAAGGAAAGCAGTTTTCCAGGAGAGAAATTTTAGGTCTGCAGTAGCAGCTGGCTCAAAAGGAGGGAGAGTGAGTTTTCCAAAACAAAATTGAGGTCCCATGCAGGAGTTGGTGCTCTCCTGGGAGGTCTTACATTTTTGGCCCCTCTGAGATACTGCTTTAGCAGAGGATGAGAGAAGAGGGGAGGTTCTGTGTTGTAATGGCCTGAAATGGAAGAGGCATGGATTTTTATGGAAGAAAAAGATAGGCCCTTGTGAAGCATTTCGGTTACGTATTGCAAAATCTGAGAAATATTGGGCATTGCTGCACTTATTCCTTGTGACTGGTTCCAGGCACAGAATCTTTTCCATTTGTCAGCATAAGATTTTCAAGTACTAGGCCTTCTAGCCTCCAAAATGACATCCATCACCGGTTTGCTGAGGGATGCCAAGGGTGAAATTAGTTGATTAGCCACGATGCAAGATTCAAAGTTTAGAGCAGTGTGTGTGTGCAGAATTTGGTAGTTCTGCTGAGACAGTAGGTAAGGTGTCTGAGGCAGGTGCCACGGAGGAAGGTGTGACACATTGCGCAGGAGTAGGTACCAGTGTTGGCGAGGCCAGTCTGGAGCAATCAATCATTTTGGTTTGTCCAGTCTGACTTTTAATAGAACTTTGGAGAGCAGAGGCAGAGGGGGAAAAGCAGAGACAGATAAGTTTTTCCAGCTGAATGATAGAACATCCACTTTCCAAGCTTTTTTGTGATGAATTCTTGTGCAGAATTTGTCCAACTGACAGTTCTGAGGTAAGGCAAAAAGATCTACGTCTGGGCGCCCCCATTTGCGTGTCAACATGTTGAAAACGTGTGGCTCCAGTTTCTATTCGTGTGGGTCCATAAGATTTCTTAGTTCATCTGCCAGAGTATTTAGCTTTCCTGGCAGGAATTGAGCTTGTAGTTGCATTTGTAGTTGCATTTGCTAGGTCAAGGCCGTGTTCCACAATGCCATGGCTAGTCTGGAAAGGGGGTAGGAATGTCTACCTCCCTGCTTGTTTATGTACCAGATAACTGTGGAGTTGTCTGTCTTTATCAGTAGTTGTCCTGGATGAAGGTAGTCCTTGAAGGCTGTCTGTGCATTCTGTACATCTCTTTCTGATTGATTGATATGTAGGTGTATTTGATTTGGGCTCCATTTGCCATGAATGCACTTCCCTGCCAGATGAGCCTCCCAAGCATAGTCTGATGCGTCTGTAGTCAGGGTTTGGGCGGCAGGGGGTGGAGTGAATGGCAGTCCATTGTTTTGGTGACAGACCTCTGGCCCACCAAAGGAACTCTAGCTGCAGGCAAGGTATAATAGGAATTACTGTTTCCAGGCTGACACAATGTTGACTACATAAACATTTTAAGTACCACTGAAGTTTACTCGTATGCAGTCTTGCATATGGAATTAAAAGAATGCAGGAGGCCAGGAACCCCAAGGCCTGTAGAATTTGTCTTGCAGATAGCAGGGTTTTTGTGGCCACCAGTTTGAAGTCACCCACCAATTGAATTTGATTTTCTGGCATAAGGTAAGCTATCTGGGCAGTTGTATTCAAGCTTGCACCCAGGAATGTAATTTTTTGAGAGAGTACCAGTTGTGATTTCTTTTAGTTTATGGTGTACCCTAGACAAGTTAGAACCCTTTTTACTAACGCCAGATGCTTTGGAAGAAAGTCCTTGTTTTCTGCCTGAATTAGACAATCGTCCAAGTATGGATATATTTGAATATTTCTTTGCCTGCAAAATGCAATTACTGGTGCCAGGCACTTTGTGAAGACCCTGGGTGCAGTAGATAAGTCAAACGGCAGTGCAGAGAACTGGTAATACAAGCAGCCTGTTTTGAAGCGTAGGTATCTTCTGCAAGATTCCCTGATTGGGATATGCAGGTAAGCCTCTTAAGTCTAGAGTTACCAACCAGGCATCTTTGCCTAGCATAGGAAGTAAATGTTGAAGAGTCAGCATCTTGAATTTTGGTATGCCCAGAAATGTGTTTAGAGTGGATAAGTCCAGAATTGGACGCCATGATTCGTCTTTTCTGGGTACCAGGAAAAGTCTGGAATAGAAACCTTGTCCCTTTTCCTCTTCTGGTACTGGTTGAATAGCCCCCATGTTCATGAGGGACAAAAAGCACAGTTGTGTACCTACCATAAATGTAGATGTTAGAGTGTATTCACTGTTGCAGTCACTACTCTTGGGTTATTCCTGCTTGCAGGGTACCCTCAGTCGGCCAGAATTCCAAAGTCTAGGTCTGGCGTCGGTTGCTGTCGCCTCTTCCCTGATGTCAGTGCACCAGGGGTAGAAAAGATGCAGCAGACACCATTTTCTTCAGTTTTTCTTGCCCCAGATGTCAGGTGCCCCCAAAGTAGTAGGCTGAAAAAATATGCTAATAAATATGCATGCACAAAGATAACATTTCCTTCATCTACAAGCAAATACACCACATAGGTTGTATAGGATAGAAAAGTGCAGGTAAGTCCCAGCAAAGAAAAGGGGGATGGGTAGGAGGGTAACCTGGACTGCAACAGTGAATACACTCGAACATCTACATTTATGGTAGGTACACAACTGTACTATGTTCATCGTGTTTCACTGTTGCAGTCATTACTCTTGGGTTGAATCCCAAAGCTGAGGATGGGTGGCTGGGCTAAATAGGATTAGGAGAGGCTATGAGGCCCTGCAGAACTGCAGTGGCAAAGCCTGCTCTGGACTTAGAGTAAAGAGGTAAGTGGTAGTGCTTTGTGAAAGTGTGCACTGAACTCCAAGTTGCAGCTTCTAAGATATCTTTGGTTGGTACTCCTCTGAGGAAGGCTGCTGAAGTGGCTGCTGCTCTGGCTGAAAATAGCAGAAACGGATGCAATGACCTATCCATTTTGAAATAGTCTGTTTTGAGATAGCCTTCCCTTGTGATCCTGCAGCATATGACACTAAAAGTTGCTCAGTCTTTCTGAAAGCTTTATTTCTGTCCAAGTAGAAGCGTAACTGCCTGTGTATGTCCAAATAAAGAAGAATTTTCTCACCCTTGTTCTGTGGATTTGGATAAAAGGTAGGTAAGTGAATGGTTTGGTTGAGGGCCACACTGGACACCACCTTAGGCATAAATGTTGGGTTTGTCCTCAGAGAAACCCTATCTGGGTGAAAAATGATAAAAGGTTCCACAGCCATGAGTGTTTGTAACTCAGACTAGTCTTGCAGAGGTTATTGCTAGAAGCAGAGCTGTTTTCCAGGATAAGAATTTTATATCCGCTGTTGATGCTGGTTCGAAATGAGGCAGTGTTTTTCCAAAACATAATTGAGGTCCCAGGCCGGAATTGGTGCTCTCCTTGGAGGCCTAATGTTTTTGGCCCCTCTGAGGTACTGTCTTATTAAAGGATGAGAAAAAATAGGTGGTTCCGTATTGTAATGGGCTGAAATGGCAGAGGCACAAATCTTAACTGATGAGAAAGGAAGGCCTTTGTTCAGCATCTCAGTCAGGTATTGTAAAATCTGAGGGATATTTGATACACACGTGTCAATGCCTTGTTCCTGGTTCCAAGCACAGAATCTCTTCCATTTTTCTGCATAAGATTTTCTGGTACTGGGCCTCCTGGCCTCCAAGATAACATCCATAACAGCTTTTGAAAGTGTGTTCTGAATGGCTACATTATCCACCATGCTGCCAGATTTAAGGTCCTGAGTTGGCTGTGCATAATCCGGTTGTTTTGTTGGGTCAACAAGTGAGAAATTTGAGGCAATTTCCATGCTGGACCTTGAGACAAGCTCTTTAGGATTGGGTACCAGTGGTGAAGTGGCCAGTCTGGTGCAATCAGTATAATTTTTGGCTTCTCTTGTCTGACTTTTAGGAGTACCCTGGGAAGGACAGGCAGTGGAGGAAAGGCATATACTGTCAGATTTTTCCAGCTGAAGGATAGGGCGTGCACTTTCCATGCTTGCTTGTGATAAATCCTTGTACAAAATCTCAGCAACTGGCAGTTGTGAGGGGAGGCGAATAGATCTATGCCTGGGTATCCCCATTTCCTTGTTATCATGCTGAAGACTTGTGGATCCAGTTTCCATTCGTGGGGATCCATGAGGTATCTGCTTAGTTCGTCTGCCAGTGTGTTTGTTTTTCCTGGCAGGAATTATGCTTGCAGGTGAACTTGAAAAGTCAATGCTGTGTCCCACAAGGCCATTGCTCGTCTGCAGAGGGGGTAGGAATGTGTACCTCCCTGCTTGTTTATGTACCACATGACCGTAGTATTGCCTGTCTTCATCAGTAGCTGTCCTGGTAGAAGCAGTTCCTTGAAAGCTGTCAGGGCATTTTGAACAGCTTGCATCTCTTTTTGATTGATGTGAAGATGCATCTGGTTTGCAGGCCATGTGCCCTGAATACATTTGCCTGCCATGTGGGCCCTCCAGGCATAATCTGATGCATCCATTGTCAGTGTCTGTCTGGCTGTGGGTAAACTGAATGGGAGACCCTTGTTGTGGTGACAGGCCTCTGCCCACCATCGAAACTCATGTTGTAGGCAGGGAATGAGTGCAATTACTGTCTCCAGGCTGTGGCAATGCTGAGTCCAAACACTTTTTAGATACCATTGTAGTTTCCACATATGCAGTCTGGCATATAGAATTAGTAGAATGCAGGATGCCATGAAACCCAAGGCCTGCAGGATTTTCCTTGCAGATAAGTGGATTTTTGTTGCCAGTTTCATAAATAAGAAGTCAGTTGCTTTTGTTTGTCTGGTGCGAGATAAGCCATCTGGGCAGTTGTATTTAAGCTCGCACCCAGGAATATTATCTCTTGAGAGTGCACTAGCTTTGATTTATTTTCATTTACTGTGTACCCTAGACCAATTAGTAATATTTTTACAAACGACAGATGCTCTAGAAGAATGCCTTTGCTCTCTGCTTGAATTAGGCAGTCGTCCAAGTAGGGATATATTTGAATTCCACTGTCTGCAAAACGCAATTACTGGTGCCAGGCATTTTGTGAAGACCCTGGGCGCAGTAGATAAGCCAAAGGGCAGTGCAGAGAATTGGTAATGCACTGAGCCAGCTATGAATCTGAGGTATCTTCTACAAGACTGTCTGATTGGGACATGCAGGTATGCCTCTTTTAGGTCCAAAGTTACGAGCCAAGCCTTCTTGCCCAGCATGGGCAGTAGCTGCTGTAGAGTCAACATCTTGAATTTTGGAACTTCCAGAAACGTATTTAGTATAGACAGGTCCAGTATTGGTCTCCAGGTTTTGTCCTTTCTGGGCACTAGGAAAAGTCTTGAGTAAAATCTTTGTCCCTGCTCTTGTTGTGGTACTTGTTGAATGGCCCTCGTGTCCATGAGGGCTGTAATTTGTTTTTGTGCCTCTGCCCATTGACTGAGTGGCAGGTCTGGCATACCTTTTGACATTGGTAGGGTGTGAAAATGGAACCTGTAGCCTTGGGACACTATGTTCAGGACCCATTTGTCTTGGGTAACCATTTGCCAATTTGATGGAAAAAGTGCTAGTTTCCCCCCTAAGGGGGCTGTCAAAAGAAATGTGCTTGAATCTGGTAGAGGAAAGTCACTGGGACGGTTTCCTGTAAGGTTGTGATTTGTCTTCTCCGCTTTTGGAGGTAGGAGCACCCCATTGTTTAGGCCTGTATGAGCCTTGGGGCTGAGATCTGCCTCTGAGGCACCTGTATCTGCCTCTTTGTGGTCTGACACTGGAAAGGACCAATTTTTAGAAGGACAGTTCCTGCTAAACCTGGGTGGCTGTACCTGTAAGAAATCCTTGACTGTCTGCATGGATTTTGCTTTATCCTCCATTTTTTTCAACACCTCTTCTGCTTTAGTACCAAACAAAGTATCATGCGGTAATGGAGCATCTAATCATTTTGCTTTAACATGATCAGGCAGATTCTGTTCCTTTAACCAAGCATGCCTACTAATAACAGAACCTGTAACAGCGGCCCTGCAAGAGGCTTCCAGTGAATCATAACCACATTGCAAAGTATGTTTTGCCACTTGTTCAGCTGCATGCAATAAATCCTGCATTTCCTTGTTCTCTGAACATTCAGTATTTGTCAACAATTTCTGTTTAAGCAGTGACATTAAATATTGCTGATATTTAAGCATATGAAACTGACAATTTAAAGCCCTTACAGCCAAGGTATCAGAAGTGTTAACTTTCCCCCCCATCTGTCTAGAGTCCTAGAATTCCTATCAGAGGGAACAGGGTTTTTTGCAGTGGAAGCTTCAACCCCTTTGGGACCCTGAGAGATAGTTTCTGGGTCAGCAGCGGTGTTTTTATATAGGAATTTATGAGAATCTGGGACCCTGTAGTATCTATCTGGCTTAGCAGGGTGCAGGGGGGGTAAAGAGTCAGGGGACAGGCCGGACTCTGAGAATACATCTACAATGTCTAGAACAGGTGGAATAGCAAGGGGCCTGTGCTGAGGAAGAAGCAGAAAGTCTGAGCCTTTTCTTAGATTCAGAATAATCTTGGCTCTCCCAGTGGAAATGCTCCCTCGTGGTATGTAGGGTTTCCCCAAAAGAATAATCCTCAGGAGGAGAGGCTGAAGGAATGGATTCTTCAGCATCAGAATCCTCACAGGGAAGCATGGAATAATCCTGTTCAGAAGAGGAAAAAGAGGAAATGGAAACCTGATCAGAAGAATCATACTCTGTCTCTTGCCTAGGCCTCTTATCAGGAGGGGGATGGGAACCCCTAATCAAAGTAATTAGGTCTTCGGCCATTCTGAGCATCTGTTTTTAGGCATGGACGTCTGAGTAGGAGAATGCTGCACTTGTTTCTTTGTCTTTAGAGCTGCTTTAGTCTTTGAAGCTGAAGATGGCTTAATATATAGTTGTTTAGGTCTGAAGACACCCTCAGAAGCAGATGCCTGCTCAGCGGCTCCGGACCCATCTGAGGGAATGATTTCCGAGTGTTCAATACTTTGAGTATCCAGAGGCCCAGTCGGCTCCACGTGGGAGTCGGAAGCGGCCTGCGGCTCTGAGGTAGCGGGCGCCAGGGTCTGTGTAAGCGCCTCACTGAGAACCGGCAAATTGGCGACTGGCCTAGCGGAGGCCTCGTCTGTTTTCGACCTCGGATGCCTATCCTTTTCCTTGTCCTTGCGTTTTTTGTAAACTCCGGTCGTCGGCTGTTCCGACGGCATTATATAATTAAACCTTCGGCCAATGTAGACGCTTAATTGTGCGTTGGTTAAATCTGGCACAAAACCGACAGCTAGCAACATTGTGATCAGGACCTAGGCAAGGAATACAGTAAGAGTAAAAATCCTTATGGGGTATTTACTTCCCACAAGAAATACAATTGTTAATTTTTTCTGACATCTGTCTGGAGCAAGACAAAAGTTACCCCAATGGGGTACTTAGCTTTAATGAAGACTTTGGTTCTGAAATTCGGATTTGAAAATCTCAGGAGTCGGCCGACCGGCACTTGCAAACTGCTTTTGCTTCGGGCACCATGCGGCAAGAAAAACTGAAGAAAATGGCGTTGGCTGCATCTTTTATACCGCTGGCGCACTGACGTCAGGGAAGAGGCGACAGCAACCGACGCCGGACTTAGACTTTGGAATTCTGGCCGACTGAGGGTAGCCTGCCAGCTGGATAACCCAAGAGTAAGGACTGCAACAGTGAAACACAAACATCTTGTTTCTGGGCCTCTGCCCACTGACTTGGGGGCAGATCTGGCCATCCGTTTGGATTTGGCAACGTGTGGAAGTGAAATCTGTATCCCTGGGATACTACATTTAAAACCAATTTGTCCTGGGTAATAATTTGCCAGTATCGTGCATGAAGTACTAGTTTTCCCCTCAAAGGGGCGGCTAAGAGGTAAGTGCTTGGAAACTGTAGAGGGAAGTCATTGAGACTGCTTACCATAGGGACGTGCCTTGTTGCTTCCAGTTTTGGAGGTGGAGGCACCCCACTGTTTTGTTCTAAAAGTTCCTTGTGACTGAAACCTGGAGCCTTTGGAATGTCTTGATTTGACCTCAGCGGCTCTCGACGGGCCTGGAAAGGACCAGTTCTTAGTAGGCCAGTGCCTACTAAATCTTGGAGGTTGCACTTGTAAGAAATCTTTCACAGTTTGCATAGATTTAGCTTTATCTTCCATCTTTAACACTTCTTCGGCCTTGTTACCAAAGAGACAGTCCTGCTGTAAAGGAGCATCCAACAATTTTGCTTTAACATGGTTGGGCAGAGTTTGCTCCTTGAGCCAAGCATGCCTTCTTAACACAGACCCAGTTACAGCAGCCCTACAAGAGGCCTCCAATGAATCAAAACCACATTGCAAAGTACGTTTTCCAACTTTGCAGCTGAATGCAATAAATCCTGCAATTCTTTATTTTCCACACAGTCAGAGATTATCATTTTCTGTTTTAGTCCCATGATATGCTGTTGATATTTAAGCATATGAAATTGACAGTTTAAAGCCCTGATTGCCAAGGGTGCAGACGTGTAAACCTTCTTACCTCCTCTATCCAGCGCCATGGAATCTCTATCAGAAGGGGTAGGATTTTTGGCAGTAGAGGCCTTAATGCCATTGGGACCCTGAGAAATGGTTTCAGGATCAGCAATAGGGTTTTTGAAAAGGAATTTCTGGAAGTCAGGAACCCTGTAGAATCTGTCCGGCTTACAAGGAGCCGAAGGCAGGGAATCAGGAATCATACTAGATTCTGAAAAAAATGTCAACAATGTCTAGAACAGGAGGTATAGCCAAAGGCCTATGCTGAGGAAGTAGAAGAAAACCCCAAGTCTCTTTTTAGATTCAGAGAAATCCTGACTTTCCCAGTGGAAATGCGCCCTTAAGGCATGTAAAGTTTCCCCAAAGGAAAAATCCTCAGGGGGAGAGGCAGAAGGAATGGAATCCTCTGCATCTGAGTCCTCCTAAGTAGGAATAGTCAGAAAAAATAGAATCCTGTTCAGAAGATTCATAATCCACGTCTTGCCTAGGCCTCTTAGAAGGAAGGGGTTGGCTACCCCTGATCAGAGTAATTAAATCTTGAGCCATTTTGATCATTTGATTTTTTAGGCAAAGGGGCCTGCACATGTGGCTCGGGCATCGTTTTTTTAGACATAGATTAAGATTTTGGCCTTAGTTTTGAAGATGGCGTCTGTCTAATATACAAATCCGTAGGCCTGAAAACACCCTCAGAAGCCGGTGCCTACACAGCGGCTCCGGGCCCATCTAAGGCAGAGACATCCGCGGGTTCCATATTTGAAGTATCTCGTGGCATACCAGACTCCGAATGGGTCTCAGTAGAGGCCTGTAAATCAGAAGTAGCGGGTATCAGGAGCTGCTAAAGCACCTCACTGAGTACCGGCAAACTGGCGATTGGCTTAGGAGAAGCGTAGTCTGTTTTGGACTTCAGTCTTTTTCTTTGCATTTTTTTTTAGGTATTCCGGTTGTCGGATTGCTAACCGACGACATTTCTGTACAACTGCATATTTTTGTTTATAAATATTTTGGTTCAAGATTTAAACGTTTAATCGTGCGTTGATTAAATTTAGCACAAAACCGACAGCAAGGCACATTGTGGTTGGGGCCTAGGCAAGGAATACAGTACAAATGAAAATCCTTATGAGGTATTTGCTTCCCACATGTAATGCAATTATTAACTTTTACCGACATTGGTAAGGAGCAAGAAAAAGGTTCCCCAATGGGGTACTTAGCTTTTAGTTGAAGACTTCTGTTCTGAAACTCTTAAACGAAAATTTCAGGAGTCGGCCGACCGGCACTTGCGAATTGCTTCTGCTTCGGCCACCACGCGGCAAGAAAGACTGATGTAATGGTGTGTGCTGCATGTTTTATACCCCTGACGACCTGACGTCATGGAAGGGACAGCAACCGATGCAGGACCCAAGACTTTGTTAATAAGGCCGACTGAGGGCAACCTGCCAGCAGATTACCCAAATGTAATGACTGCAACAGTGAAACACAAAGAACATCCATAGTCTAGGAACCCATAACAAAGCCACGGCCTAAAGAGGTCTCCAGGTCAGACACCCCCCAAGCAGTCGGAATTGCAATTAGTGCTGGAGAAGGAGCTCTGTCAACACCAGAGGCTCCGAAGTCTCAGTGCGTGTCAGAGGAGGAGGAAGAAAGTACAGTTGTGTACAATTAACATAAATGTAGATGTTAAGAGTGTATACACTGTTGCAGCCATCACCTGTGGGTTATCCCTGCTGCAGTAGCCCTCGGCTGGCCCGAATACCAGAGTCTGTTTTTCTGTGTTGGCTGATGTCGCTTGCTCCATGACATGTCATCAGTGCTATAAAGGAATGCAGCAGAGACCATCACATCAATTTTTCTTGCCCTAACCAGTCATAGGCCCAATTAAATATGGTAAAGTGGCACTGGTGGCTAAAAGCCACCGTTAGAAACTTGTCTCCCTAAAGAAAAGGGGAAGAAGGGTGGGAAACCATGACTGAAACAGTGAATACACTCAAACATCTACATTTATGATAAGCGTAGACAACTGTACTATGTTCTTCGTGTTTCACTGTTGCAGTCATCAATTGTGGGATGATTCCCAAAGCTGATGAGAGAGGTGGCAGGATTAGTAAGAAACCTAGGAATGGGTCAGCATGCCCTGCACAACTGCAGAGGCAAACCCTGCACAAGCCTTAGAAAATAGAAGTAGGTGGTAATGCTTGGTAAAAGTATGCCCAGAAGTCCAGGTGGCAGCTTCCAGGAAGTCCCTGGTTGGAACTCCTCTGAGGAATGTTGTGGAAGTGGAGGCTGCCCTAGTGGAATGGGTTCGAATAGACTTGGGGGGGATTCCCATGCAAACTGCAGCAGAAATGGATACAGTGTGATATCCATTCGGAAATGGTTTGGAAATGGGCTTCCCCTCTGCTCCTGGGGCTAAGCTGACAAGTAGCGTATTTTCCTGAAGGGTTTAGTACGGTCCAGATAGTATCCGAGCTGTCTGTGCATGTCTAGTGAATGCAGAATTCTTTTCCCCCTTGTTTTAAGGGTTAGGCAAGAATGTGGGTAGATGTATGGCCTGGTAGAGAGTTAACTAGATACCACCTTGTCCTTAAAGGAGGGATTAAGTCCTCAGGGAGACCCTGTCTGCATGGAAGATGATGAAGGGATCAATAGCCATCAGTGCCTGAAGTTCTGAAACCCTCCTAGCTAAGCAGTCTTCCAGGACATGTATCAAGTTCTGCTGAAACAGCAGGTTCAAAGGGTGGTAAAGTTAATTTTTCCAAACCATAATTCAGATGCCAGACTGGAGTGGGTGGCCTTCTGGGAGGTCTGATATTAGAAGCCTCTCTGAGGAATTGTTTAATCAAAGGATGGGAGAACAGGGGCTGTTCTGTATCAAAATAAGCTGAAATGGCTGAGGTGTGGATTTTAAGAGAGAAGGAGAGGCCACTATTAAGAAGTTCTGCTGGGTAGACAAGGATAAGAGGGATGAAGTTGCCCCCTCTGGACTGCTTCCAAGAGCAGAATCTTTTCCATTTTCCTGCGTGAGATTTTCTGGTGCTGGGCCTTCTACTCTCTGTGATAATGTCTAGGACTGGTTTGCTTAACAGGGGCCCCCTTGTTTGCCTTTACAGTATTAGCCATGATGATAGTTTGAGAGTCTACAAGTCTGGGTGCAGCACCCCCCCCCCACCCGAGTTAAGAGGTCTGAGATCAGGGGAAGCTGCCTGGGAGGCTGTAACGTCAGGCTGCGCTGTAAGGGGTACAAATGTTGTCTGGGCCAATGTGGAGCAATGAGGATGGCCTTTGGTCTCTCCACCCTTATTCTGATCAGTACCTTTGGAATAAGAGGCTGAGGAGGGAATGAGTACATAAAGAGGGTGTTCCAAGGGAAGGTCAAGGCATCCACCCTAGGTGGTGATACTTGCTGGTATAGAATTTGTCCAGCTTATGGTTGAGATGCGAAGCTAAGAGATCCACCTCCAGAGTCCCCCATGCCCGAGTAATTTGTAAAAAGATTTTTCTGTGGAGTTGCCATTCGTGGGGGTCCAGTAAGTTTCTGCTTAAGTGGTCTGCCAGGGTGTTGAGCCCTGGTAGGTATTGGGCTATCAGGTGTAGTCCAATGGAAGAGGCAGTCAGCCAGAGGTTCATGGCTAGCCTGCACAAAGGGTAAGATTGGTTCCACGTTTGATGTACCACATCATTGTGGTGTTGCCTGTTTTGATAAGAACCCCTGGCTTGAGATGGGGTTTTGAAGGATCTCAGAGCCTTTTCTACTGCCACCATTTCCTTCTGCCTGATGTGTGGGGGAAGGTTTTGGGCATCCCAAAGACCTTGGGTGCACCTGCCTTCTGTAAGCGCCCCAAGCTGTGTCTGAGGCGTCGGTGGTAATGGTCTGCCCGGTTGAGCAGAGGGTGAAGAAAAGACCCTTGTTCTGAGCACAGGCACCTGCCCACCAGAGAAACTCTGCCCTTATACAAGGGAGCAGAGTGAGAGGTCTCTAGAGGTTGAGTGTGCTGGCACCAAAGGTTCTTTAGGTGCCACTGAAGTTCTCATGTGAAGCCTGGCCAGAGGAATTAGAAGGAAGAAAGATGCCATTTACCCCAAGGCTTGCAGGAAATACAGCTGTGTACACTTACCATAAATGTAGATGTTGAGTGTATTCACTGTTGCAGTCATCACACTTGGGTTATCTGCCTGCAGTTAGCCCTCAATCGGCCCGAGTCTTGGGATTTCTGCGTCAGATGCTATCGCCTCTTCCATAACGTCAGGTCATCAGGGGTATAAAACATGCAGCTGACGCCATTACTTCAATTTTTCTTGCCCTAGATGTCAGGAGCCTGCAAAATAAGAAGCTATTACATGGTGTGGAACACCTCCAGTAAAAAGTAAATACCCCTGCCATAAAAGAAGGCCATAAGGAGGACAGGTAAAAAGGATAGAGAAAACCAGGGGGCTGGACGGAGGGAAGCCATGACTGCAACAGTGAATACACTCTAACATCTACATTTATGCTAAGTGTAAACAACTGTACTATGTTCTTCGTGTTTCACTGTTGCAGTCATCACACTTGGGTTGATTCCCAAAGCTGAGAAAGGGTGGAGGCAGTCAAGAAGTATTGAGGCTGGCTAGCAGGCCTTGTAAGACTGCTGTAGCAAATCCAGCTCTGGATTTAGAAAAAAAAATAGTTAAGTGGTAATGTTTGGTGAAGGTGTGTATAGAACTCCAGGTTGCAGCTTCCAGGATGTCCCTGGTGGGGACCCCCCTGAGAAATGCTGCAGAGGTTGAAGTAGCTTTAGTGGAATGAGTTCTGATCCCCAGAGGGGTAGGTTTTCCATGGTGCTTGCAGCAGAAATGGATGCAGTGTGCTAACCAGTTGGAAATGGTTTGCTTCGAAATGGCCTTGCCCTCTGTCCCTGTAGCAAAGCTGACTAGTAGCTGGTCAGATTTTCTGAAGGGCTTAGTCCTGTCAAGGTAGAACCTGAGCTGTCGTGCACGTCCAAGGAGTGCAGGATCCTTTTCCCTCTGAGGATTAGGGAAGAAGGTTGGGAAATGGATGGATTGGTTTAAAGCCACACTGGATACCACCTTGGGCATAAAGGAAGGGTTAGTCCTGAGGGAAACCCTGTCAGCATGGATAATAATGAAGGGCTCCACTGCCATTAGTGCCTGTAACTCAAGACCCTTCTTGCTGAAGTAATAAATAGACGAAAAGCTGTTTTCCAAGAGAGGAATTTTAACTCTGCTGAAGCAGCAAGTTCAAAAGGGGGAAGTGTGAGCTTTTCCAGGACAAAGTTAACGTCCCATGCCAAGGTGGGAGCTCTCCTAGGGGGGCTTAAATTGTTAGCTCCTCTCAGGAACTGCTTGATGAGAGGGTGAGAAAAAAAGAGGAGGCTCAGTATTATAATGAGCTGAGATGGCAGAGGCATGAATCTTAATGGATGAGAAGGGCAGACTTCTGTGGAGTAGCTCTGCTAGGTAATCAAAGATTTGAGGTAAGTTGGGCACAGCTGTGTCCTTTCCTTGAGACCGACTAAAAGAACAATATCTTTTCCACTTTTCAGCATAGGATTGTCTAGTACTAGGCCTTATGGCCTCAAGGATGACGTCCAGCACGTCTGCTGAGGGATGCTGGTGGTGTATTCATGGGATAAGCCAGGCTGCAAGGTTTAGGATTTGCAGCTGTGGATGCAAAATCTGTCCCTCCTGCTGGGAAAGTAGGGAAGGTGACTGATGTAGGTGCCAGGGTGGCACTGCTGTCACATTGCATAGAAGTGGGTACCAGGGCTGGCGTGGCCAGTCTGGTGCAATAAGGATTGCCTTTGGCTTGTCCTGTTTGACCTTGAGTAGTACTTTTGATAAAAGGGACAGACGAGGAAAGGCATAAATTGAGAGGTTTTCCCATGCAAAGGTTAGGGGGTCCACCTTCCAGGCTCAGCTGTGAGAGTTCCTGGTGCAAAATTTGTTCATTTGGCGGTTTTGGGGGAAGCAAAAAGGTCCACCTCCGGAGTTCCCCACCGCTTGGTTAGAAGTTTGAATGAGTTGGGTTCCAGTTTCCACTCGTGAGGATCCAGTAGATTTCTGCTCAAGTCGTCTGCCAGTGAATTTTGCTTGCCTGGCAGGAATTGAGCTTGTAAATGCACTTGGATGCTCAAGGCCGTGTTACACAGAGCCATGGCTAACCTGCAGAGTGGGTAAGAATGAGTCCCGCCCTGCTTGTTTATGTACCACATAACTGTGGTATTGTCGGTCGTTATCAGGAGCTGTCCTGGAAAGATAATGTATTTGAAGACTGTCAGAGCATTCTGTACAGCTAGCATCTCTTTTTGACTGATATGCATGGAAATTTGTTCTGGGCTCCATTTGCCTTGAATGCATTTGCCTGCCATGCGAGCCCTCCCATGCATAGTCTGATGCATCTATTGTCAGGGTTTAGGCGGCGAGGGGTTGTGTGAAAGCAAGTCCCTTGTTGTGGTTGCATGCTTCTGCCCACCAAAGGAACTCTGCCCTTAGACAAGGTATGATAGGAATCACTGTTTCAAGGTCCTGAGAATGTTGACACCAGACACTAAGTACCACTGAAGTTTCCTCATATGCAGTCTTGCATATGGAAAAAGCAGAATGCATGAGGCCATGAACCCTAGGGCTTGCAGTATTTTCCTTGCAGATAGCTGGGTTTTGTTGGCCATTAATTTGAAAAAGTTTGTCAAATGGACCTCTGCTTTTCTGGAGTGAGGAATGCCATCTGGGAAGTTGTGTTAAAGCTTGCTCCCAGGAATACAATTTTTTGGCTGGGCACCAGTTGTGAATTCTTTTAGTTGATTGTGTATCCCAGTGAAGTTAGAAGTCTTTTTACAAATGCCAGGTGCTGAAGTAGCAATTACTGACTGTCCGCCTGAATCAGGCAATCGTCCAAGTATAGGTAGATTTGAATATTTCTCCGCCTGCAGTATGCAATGGCTGGAGCCAGGCATTTTGTGCGCAGTAGATAAGCCAAATGGAAGTGCAGAGAACTGATAGTGCACAGAGCCTGCACAGAGCCTGCCTTGAAACGTAGATATTTCCTGCAAGACTCCCTTAATGGGATATGCAGATAAGCTTCTTTTAAGTCTAGGGTAACTAACCAGGCATTCTTGGTTAGCATAGGGAGATGATGTTGCAGTCTAAGCATTTTGAATTTTGGGACCACCAGAAAGGCGAGGACTGAGAGATCCAGCATTGGGCTTCAAGAGCTCTCTTTTCTGGGCACCATGAGCAGTCTGGAGTAGAAACCCTGTCCCCTTTGTTCTACTGGAACAGGCTGAATAACTCTGATATGGTGAAGGGAAAGTACTTGCTTTTGAGCTTCTGCCCACTGGTTTAGAGGAAGGTCTGGCAACCCACATAGTGTTGGCAGCGAATGGAAGTAGAATCTGTATCCCTGGGATACGTTTAGAACCCATCGGTCCTGAGTAATGGACATCCAGTATTTGCATGAAGGGCGAGTTTTCCTCCTAGGGGCACACGTACTCGGGCATGGCTGGGAAGGATAATTGGAAAGTTATTAACTTTTTCCATAAGGGGGTGGCTTGCCACTCCCTGGTTTTGAGGTGGAAACGCTCCATTGTTTAGATCTCTGCATACCTTTAAGACTGTAGTCTTGGTGGTCTGTTTCCCCTGGGTTTGGACTGAGAAGGTCTGAGAGGGACTGGAAAGGACCAATTATTTGAAGGCCAATGTCTACTGAATCCAGGTGGCTGCAACCTGCAAGAAAATCTTTGAATGTTTGCATAGATTTAGCTTTTTCTTCCATCTTTTTAAGAACTTCTGCTTTTGTGCCAAACGCTCCTGATTTAATGGAGCATCTAGTAAGTTCACTTTGACATGGTCAGGCAAGACGTGTTATTTTAGCCAAGCATGCCTTCTCAGTACAGACCCAGTGACAGCAGCCTTGCAAGATGCTTCTAAAGCATCAAACCCACATTGCAAAGTATGTTTACTAACTTGGTTTGCAGAATGCATTAACTCGTGTAAATCTTTATTTTCTGCACAATCCGAAAGCAACACCATTTTTTGTTTAATTAGTTCCATATGTTGCTGGTACTACAACATGTGAAACTGGCAATTCAAAGCCCTGATGGCAAGAGTTGCAGAGGTATATACCTTCTTAACCCATCTGTCTAAAGCTATAGAATCCCTGTCTGAAGGGGTACGGTTTTTGGCTGTAGTAGCCTTAATGCCTTTAGGTCCCTGGGAAATGGTCTCTGGATCCGCTGTAGGACTGTTAGAGAAATTTGTGAGAATCAGGTACTCTGTAGTACCTGTCAGGTTTTCTAGGAGCTCGTGGTAAGGTGTCAGGAGTAAGACTGGACTCCAATATCCAGGACAGCGGGTATAGCTAGAGGCCTGTGCTGAGGCAAATCTAAACCCCCCCCCCTTGCGTCTCTTTTTGGAATGAGACTAGTCCTAGCATTCACAGCGGAAATGCTCTCTTAAGGTATGCCAGGTTTTACCAAGAGAGAAATCCTCTGGAGGGGAGGCAGAGGGAATGGATTCCTCTGCATCTGAACTCTCATAGGTAGATAAGGGTATGTCCTGGTAATCAGACGGGTCAGACTCCTAGATCTGTAGAAGGAAATTCAATTCTTTGTCTTTTGGCAGGGGAAGGCTGGCTTCCCCCAGTTAGAGTAATAAGGTCTTCAGCCATTCTAAGCATTTGTGTTTCTGGCATGGGAGGATGAGCATGTGCTTTGGACGTCGGTTTTCTAGGCGTAGTGTGAACTCTGGGCCTGAGAAACTCTGTAGTTTAAGTAGGAAATGAAGTTGTCGGTTTAACATGAATACTGGTAGGTCACAATACACCCTCAGAAGCCAGTGTCTGCACAGTGGCTCCGGACCCATCCAAGGTAGAGACATCTGCAGGTTCCACAGTCTAAGAAGCATCTCGTGGAATGTTGGACTCCAAATGGGTCTCAGCAGAGGCCTGCGAATCTGAAGAAGCAGGTATCAGAGACTGCAAAGGCACCTGAGTACCGGCGGACTGGCAACAAACTTAACCGGAGCGTTGTCGGCAGTTTTTGACCTATGTGGTCTCTGTTTTTTTTTCAGAAGATTGGTAGTCGGATGGCTTACCAAAGCCATTTCGGAATACAGAGAATGAGCGCGAAAGAATTTAGTTACAAAAAAATAGCCAGACAACAAATGGTTCGGGTGTTAAACAAGGCACAAAACCGACACCTAGGGACGTCATGGTCTGGACCCAAACAGGTGACGCAGTAAGAATGAAAATCTCTGAGATATTTGCTTTTCAAAGGCAAGACAATTGTTAATTTTTTTCTGACATCAGTTACAGCAGGAAAAAAGAATCCCTAACGAGGTATTTGGCTTTAGAAGACTTCAGATCTGAAACTCGAAAAAATGAAAATTTCAGGTAGCGGCCGACCAGCACTTGCAAACCGCTTCTACTTCGGGCTCCTCCTCAGCAAGAAAAACCAGTGTAATGGCATCAGCTGCATGCTTTATACCCCTGACGACCTGACATCATGGAAGAGGCAACAACATCTGACGCAGAAATCCCAAGACTCTGGTATTCAGGCCGACTGAGGGCTACCTGCAGGCAGATAACCTAAGTGTGATGACTGCAACAGTGAAACACGAAGAACATCTTCCTTGCAGTGAGGTGACTTCTGGAAGCTAGCTGGGTAAAAGAGAGAGGCAGGAAGCTCTGCTTTTCTGGGGATAGGAAGGCAATTTGGGATGCTGTGTCCAGCAGTGCTCCCAAGAAAATGATCTTCCTGGAGGGTGTTTGATTACTTCTCGTTGATTGTGTACCCTAAGGAGGTTAGGAGGGTTTTGACAAAGAAGAGGACCTTGAGGAGCTTTACTTTGCAAACTGTCTGAATGAGGCAGTCGTCCAGATAAAGGTAAATATGTAGATTTTTCTGTCTGCAAAAGGCTATGGCCGGGGTTAAGCATTTGGTGAGTACCCTGGGACCAGTAGATAAGCCAAAGAGTAGCACAGAGAACTGAAAGTGTTCTGAGCCTGCTCTGAAGTGAAGGTATTTCCTGCAGGATTCCCTTTTCAGGACGTGGAGGTAGGTGTCTTTCAGATCTAGGTTAACAAAACTGTGTAAGAAACTTCTCTGTGTGGAAGATTTTCAGTCCGTATATTTCTAGTTAATCACTGTATATTAATCAGATCAGACAATAGTAGTAGAAGTAGCGAACGTAAACTCGTCAAGTCAAAAAGTAATAGAAAATATATAATTCTACAGCATTACTAAGTATTCAAAAGTAATCCAAGCAAGGCAGGCAGTCTGTTTCCAGTCGAAAATCCTTTATTAAGTACACAGACAAGCGATCCAAGTAAAACAAAAATAGAGTAATAATTTCCTCACAAGCTTTCTAAATATATATATACTTTTTATCAGGTATGGGAGTGGTTTATTGTGCTGTAAAACAAAGTGTTATTGATACACGTTAAATTCACATCCCTTCCCCCATCAGTGTGACATTGAGCTGGTCCTGCCCTACCTAGTAGCGGTCATAATAATATATAGCCCTAATGTACTTTAATGGTACATCTTATTTACCCAAATTAAGTAGATTATTAAGTTTGTGATTTTATACAAGGCAATATACTACATGGCTGGAAATATATCAACCTTAGTTCATTTTGCGATCAAAAATTATATATAAATATATACATATACATTTTGTATGTAAAAATCAGTTTCTATTTTCATAACCTATTGTTAAAGATCGCTTTCGTCCTTCTAGACTTCTTCAGGTCACTGATGGGGAAGGGATGTGAATTTAACATGTGTACCAATAACACTGTTTTACAGCACAATAAACCACTCCCATGTCTGATAAGTATATATATATTTAAAAAGCTTGTGAGGAAATGATTACTCTATTTTTGTTTTACTTGGATCGCTTGTCTGTGTACTTAAAGGATTTTCGACTGGAAACGGACTGCCTGCTTTGCTTGGATTACTTTTGAATACTTAGTAATGCTGTAGAATTATATATTTTCTATTACTTTTTGACTTGACGAGTTTACGTTCGCTACTTCTACTACTATTGTCTGATCTGACTAATATACAGTGATTAACTAGAAATATATGGAATGAAAATCTTCCACACAGAGAAGTTTCTTACACTGTTTTGTTTTTAGACCCACTACACTTTAGTGGGTTTTGAGACTTCGGGGATACCACGGAGATTACTTTTTTTTTTTCAGATCTAGGTTAACTAACCAGGCATTTGTCAGCATAGGCAGGAGCTGCTGCAAAGTTAGCATATTGAATTTGGGGACCACCAGGAAGGTGTTCAGAATGGATAGATCCAGGATGGGGTGCAAAGTGCCCTCTTTTCTGGGAAAGAATAGTCTGGAATAAAAAGCCTTTGCCTGTTTGATATGAAGGGACAGCTTCTACTGCCCCTTGGGATATGAGAGTTTGGACTTGTTTCAATGCCTCTGCCCACTGATTTGGAGTAAATTCTGGGTACCTCTTAGAATTAGGAGTTCGTTGAAGGAGAATTTGTATCCCTGAAAAATTATCTTTAAGACACATTGGTCCTTTGTTACAGAAAGCCAATTTTCTTTGCAGAGGGAGAGCCTTCCTCCTAGTTTTTGTTGAGTGAAAAGAGGGCAGAGAGTCATTGAGAGTTTTTGCCATAAAAAGATGGCTTAGAACTCCCTGACTTTGGAGTGGAAGTGGTCTACTGATGTCCCTGGGATAGGCTTCTGTGCTCTGTCCCTGCGGGGCTAACCTTGCCCCTGTCTGCTAGGCGCAGGAAAGGACCAGTGTTTTGAGGGAAAATTCCTGCTGAACCTAGAAGGATGTACATGAAAGAAACCTTTTACTGTCTGTATAGATTTTGCTTTGTCCTCCATTTTGTTACGCACCTCTTCTGCTTTTAATCCAAACAAGCGGTCCTTATCCAAGGGTGCATCAAGTAGTTTAGATTTGACATGATCAGGGAGTGGTTTTTCCTTCAACCATGCATGTCTCCTAATGATAGATCCTGACACTGTTGCCCTGCTTGAGGCTTCTAGGGTGTCAAACCCACAGTGCAATGAGTGTTTAGACACTTGACAAGTTAAATCTGCTAACTCTTTCGAATTGGCACAGTCAGAAAAGGTTGAAATCTTTTGTTTTAATAGTTCCAAAGTGTGTTGCTCATATTTTAACATGTGGAACTGACAATTGAGAGGTCTGATAAGCTAAGGCTGCAGATGTGTATACTTTTTTTTCCACAATTAACTTTTTTGGACATTGGTTAATGCAAGAAAAAAAGGATACCCAATGGGGTACTTAGCTTTAGACATTTTCAGCTGTAATTCAAACTCTGGTAGCGACCAACCGGCACACTTGCAAACTGCTTCTGCTACGGGTTCCACGGCAAGAAAGACTGGTGAAATGGCGTAGCCAGCCTTCCTTTATACCACCGACCTGACGTCAGGCAGCAAGTGACAGCAGCTGACGCAGAAAAACATTGACTCTGGTATTCAGACCAGCTGTGGGCTATCACAGCAGGGATAACCCACAGGTGATTGACTGCAACAGTGAAACACCAAGAAAATCTGGGATGGAAGTGGACACTGTTCCAGTGGCAAAGGAGCTATAAACAAATGCTGAAGACAATCCCTCACTGCAAGGAGCTGGTCCATCATCCTCTTTCTATCCGATTCAGTTAGATTCCTACTGGACTGGTTATAGGAAAAGACTTGGAGGGCGATTCGCAAAGGGATCTACCGAAAAATATCAGGTCGGTGGCAGCTGTTTAAAGGAAAACAGCTTCAGTTCTTGGGCCTTCAGTATCATGGAGGAATTTATGGTTGGCATCGAAGCCTGTTCAGAAGCTTGCATCAATGATGCCAAAGGTTGAGATGCCTGACTTGTCAATTCAGAAGACACTGTCAGAGCAGAGAAGATTTAGACACTTTTGTTGGTGGTCAGAACAAGATGTCTCTTTTGACTTCTCCCTCTTGCTGGAAAAAGTAGGTGGTTAACTCACCTGTGTTCTGGATCCCATCTACTCAAACTCAGTTTTCATAAGAACCTTTAGAATGAGTTTGTTTTTACCATCAACTAGTGCCCTATGGCTGAAACTATGACATATGGCACAGTCATCCTTTAACTGCACAGCCAAGACAATACACACAAAGGGTATGCCTGTCCGAACTGGGATTTTTTTTTTATCACACTTAACACACCTCTTAAAGCCAGAGGTGCCCTTAACTGGCTTGTCTGCCTTAACAAAAAGTTACTCGCTCACACAGACTCGCAGAATGAAGCTATAAAGACAAGTTTAAAAAAAAGTAAGGAAAGTACAATTGTGTACACTTACCATAAATGTAGATGTTAGAGTGTATTCACTGTTGCAGTGATCACATCTGGGTTATCTGCTTGCAGTAGCCCTCAGTCAGCTAGATCTTGGGTCCTGCGTCGGTTGCAGTCTCATCTTCCATGACATCAGGTAGTCAGGGGTATAAAGTATGCAGCCGACGCCATTACATCAGGTTTTTCTTGCCCCAGATGTCAGGTGCCTCCCTAATAGGTTACACCTCCAAGAAAAAAGCAAATACACCAAAAAGCTTTTAAGCATATTAAAGAAAGTAAAGGTATAGCCAAAAGAAGTCAGAGGGCTGGAGTAAGGGTAACCAGGATTGCAACAGTGAATACACGCGAACATCTACATTTATGGTAATTGTACACAACTTTACTATGTTCTTCGTGTTTCACTGTTGCAGTCATCACATTTGGGTAGATTCCCAAAGCTAAGTATGGGAGGAGGAATTTAGATAGCATTAGGACCAGCAATAAGGCCCTGCAAGACTGCAGTGGAAAGCCAGCTCTGGATTTAGAGAAAATTGGTAAATGGTAATGCTTGGTGAAAGTACGTACAGAACTCCAGGTAGCAGCTTCTAGGATGTCCCTGATAGGTACACCTCTGAGAAAGGCTGTAGAGGTAGATGCACTTTTGGTTGAATGGGGTCTAATCCCCTGTAGGATAGATTTCCATGGTGCTTATAGCAGAAACGAATGCAATGGCCCAGCCATTTAGAAATGGTTTGCTTTGAAACAGCCTTCCCCTCTGTCCCTGCAGCAAATGCCACCAGCAGTTCAGATTTCCTTTGAGGTTTAGTCCTGTCCAAGTAAAATCTAAGTTGTCTGTGCACATCTAAGGAGTGCAGTATCCTTTCCTCTTTGTCCTGTGGATTAGAAAAGAAGGTTGGCAAATGAATGGACTGATTAAGAGCCACACTGGATACCACCTTGGGCATGAAGGAGGGATTGGTCCTGAGGGACACCCTGTCTACGTGAAAGATGATGAAAGGCTCCACTGCCATAAAGGCCTGTAGTTCAGATACCCTTCTTGCAGAAGTAATTGCTAAAAGGAAGGCTGTTTTCCTAGAAAGAAATTTTAACTCTGCACTTGCAGCTGGCTCAAAAGGAGGAAGAGTGAGATTTTCCAATACAAATTTAAGGTCCCAGGCTGGCGTAGAGACTCTCCTGGGTGGTCTTAAGTTTTTGGTCCCTCTGAAGAACTGCTTGAGCAATGGATGAGAGAAGAGGGGTGGTTCTGTGTTGTAATGAGCTGAAATGGCTGAGGCGTGAATTTTGATGGAGGAAAAAGAAAGGCCCTTGTGGAGCATCTGTTAAGTATTGAATAATCTGAGGTAAATTGAGCGCTGCTGTGCCCGTCCCTTGAGTTTGGTTCCGGGCACAGAATCTTTTCCATTTTTCAGCATAAGATTTTCTAGTACTAGGTCTCCTTGCCTCCAAAATGCCATCCAACACTTGTTTACTGAGGGATAGTAATGGAGAGATTAGGTAATTAACCAGGCTGCCAGGGTCAGGGTTTGAAGCAGAGGGTGCAGAATCTGTCTCTCTTGTTGTGACAGCAGGGTAGGGGTCTGAGCCAGGTGCCATGGAGCCAGCAGTGATCAACTGCGCAAGAGGGGGTACCAGTGTTGGCGTGGCTAGTCTGTTGCAATCAGTAAAGTCCTTGGTTTGTCCTGTTGGATCTTTAGTAGTACTTCGGAGAGGCAGAGGAGGAAAGGCATAAACAGATAGATTTTTCCAGCTGAAGAACAGAAAGTACAGTTGTGTACACTTACCATAAATGTAGATGTTAGAGTGTATTCACTGTTGCAGTCATTACATTTGGGTAATCCTGCTGGCAAGTTGCCTTCAGTCGGCCTGAATTCCAAAGTCCTGGGTCCTGAGTCGGCTGCTGTCGCCCCTTCCTTGACGTCAGGTAGTCAGGGGTATAAAAGATGCGGCTGACGCCATTTTCTTTAGTTTTTCTTGCCCCAGAATTCAGTAGCCAAATATATATATATATATATATATATATATATATATATATATATATACACACACACATGGGGGTCTACTTCACATGGTCGACAATTCATTTGATCGACAAGCAGTTTTGTGTGGGGGGCTTTGCCCCCCACACCCCCCTAACTATATATATCAACTCCAGGGTCGCACATTGGGGAGGGGGGCAAATCTGCCTGTCGACCATATGAATTGTCGACCAAATAAATCAAATGAACTGTCGACCATGTGAAGGGGACCCATATATATATATATATATATATATATATATATATATATATATATATACGTGCACCAATATAAACTTTACCTTCATCTACAAGCTAATACACCACATAGGATGTATAAATGAGAGAAGGAAAGATAGGTTCCATCAGAAGAAACGTGGGATGGCGGGTGGGTAACCTGGACTGCAACAGTGAATGCACTCGACATCTACATTTATGTTAATTGTACACAACTGTACTAAGTTCTTCGTGTTTCACTGTTGCAGTCATTACATTTGGGTAGAATCCTAAAGCTAAGGTTGGGAGGCTGGAGCTAAATAGCATTAGGAGCGGCTATGAGGCCCTGCAGAACTGCAGTGGCAAAGCCTGCCCTGGATTTAGAGTAGAGGGGCAGATGATGGTGCTTTGTAAAGGTGTGCACTGAACTCCAAGTAGCAGCCTCTAAAATGTCCTTGGTTGGTACTCCCCTGAGAAAGGCTGCTTTAGTGGTTGCAGCTCTGGTTGAATGTGGCCTAATGCCCTTAGGCACTGGCTTGCCATGGTGTAAGTAGCAGAAACGAATGCAGTGGCCTATCCACTTTGAAATAGTCTGTTTTGAGATGGCCTTTCCTTGTGATCCTGCAGCATATGCCACTAGTAATTGCTCTTTCGGAAAACTTTGGTTCTGTCCAAGTAGAATCTAAGCTGTGTACGTCCAAAGAATGCAGAAGTCTTTCCCCCTTCTTCTGTGGATTGGGATAAAAAGTTGGCAGATGAATAGTTTGGTTAAGAGCCACACCGGACACCACCTTAGGCATAAATGTTGGGTTTGTCCTCAGAGAGACCCTGTCTGGATAAAAAATGATGAAAGGTTCCACCGCCATGAGTGCCTGCAGCTCTGAAACTCGTCTTGCAGAAGTCATTGCTAGGAGCAGAACGGTTTTCCAAGATAAAAACTTTATATCAGCAGTAGCGGCTGGCTCAGAAGGAGGCAGGGCGAGTTCTTCCAAGACATAGTTGAGGTCCCATGCAGGCATTGGTGTTCTCCTTGGAGGCCTTAAATTTTTGGCTCCTCTGAGGTACTGTTTTAATAAGGGATGAGAAAAGATTGGTGGCTCTGTATTGTAATGAGCCGAAATGGCAGAGGCATGAATTTTAATAGATGAAAAAGATAGGCCTTTGTCCATCTCAGTTAGGTATTGCAAAATCTGAGGAATATTTGGCACAGCTGCATCAGTTCCTTGTGCCTGGTTCCAAGCACAATCTCTTCCATTTTCCAGCATAGATCTAGCTCTGTTGAAACTGTCTTGTGTGTGTGTCTGAAGCTCTGCACTAGTTGTTAAACTGCTCTGAAATTCCTTTAAGTGTTAATTAACTTGGGGTGGGGTCTGATAACATTAAAACCTGTGTTGGTTACATCTCTGGTAATCATTTTAAGTAGAGTTGCTTGCTACTGAGATTTGTCTGCATACATCAACTGGACATAAGCTGATTTAAGTATATTTCCTGCATTTTATTGTGGTTGTTATAACTTGGACTGATTCCTCAGATCTAGCTCTGTTGAAACTGTCTTGTGTGTGTGTCTGAAGCTCTGCACTAGTTGTTAAACTGCTCTGAAATTCCTTTAAGTGTTAATTAGCTTGAGGGGTTTTCTGATAACATTAAAACCTGTGTTGGTTACATCTCTGGTAATCATTTTAAGTAGAGTTGCTTGCTACTGAGATTTGTCTGCATACATCAACTGGACATAAGCTGATTTAAGTATATTTCCTGCATTTTATTGTGGTTGTTATAACTTGGACTGATTCCTCAGATCTAGCTCTGTTGAAACTGTCTTGTGTGTGTGTCTGAAGCTCTGCACTAGTTGTTAAACTGCTCTGAAATTCCTTTAAGTGTTAATTAGCTTGGGGGTTCTGATAACATTAAAACCTGTGTTGGTTACATCTCTGGTAATCATTTTAAGTAGAGTTGCTTGCTACTGAGATTTGTCTGCATACATCAACTGGACATAAGCTGATTTAAGTATATTTCCTGCATTTTATTGTGGTTGTTATAACTTGGACTGATTCCTCAGATCTAGCTCTGTTGAAACTGTCTTGTGTGTGTGTCTGAAGCTCTGCACTAGTTGTTAAACTGCTCTGAAATTCCTTTAAGTGTTAATTAGCTTGGGGGCGTTTCTGATAACATTAAAACCTGTGTTGGTTACATCTCTGGTAATCATTTTAAGTAGAGTTGCTTGCTACTGAGATTTGTCTGCATACATCAACTGGACATAAGCTGATTTAAGTATATTTCCTGCATTTTATTGTGGTTGTTATAACTTGGACTGATTCCTCAGATCTAGCTCTGTTGAAACTGTCTTGTGTGTGTGTCTGAAGCTCTGCACTAGTTGTTAAACTGCTCTGAAATTCCTTTAAGTGTTAATTAGCTTGGGGGGGTTCTGATAACATTAAAACCTGTGTTGGTTACATCTCTGGTAATCATTTTAAGTAGAGTTGCTTGCTACTGAGATTTGTCTGCATACATCAACTGGACATAAGCTGATTTAAGTATATTTCCTGCATTTTATTGTGGTTGTTATAACTTGGACTGATTCCTCAGATCTAGCTCTGTTGAAACTGTCTTCCCCCCCCTCCCTGTTCTTGGATGTAGTTTAAATTTGGTGGCTTTTGCAGTGCCCGCCCCACTGTAGATTTGATCTAGGACACTCCCCCAGTCCCATCTCTTTACCGCATTCTATCTAATAAACCCTTTCTGCACTTGCTTTTAGTCCTTTTTAATTTAATTACATTTTTTTCATACTGTGTGTGGACTAATATTGCTACATACTCAAGTGTGCCAGCTTGCACTGCATGTGAATTGTTTTTATAGCATTTACTGTCTGTTTTTTTCCTTGTCTCTAAAAAAAAAAACAAAAAAAAAATATCTTGTTTTCCTGCCTTACTGAACTAGAGTAGTCCAGTTTCAGAGTTGCTGATCCCTGGGCTTTGTTTTTAGTTCCTGTTACTGATCCATTGCCTTATTAGGAAGGAGGGAAGTTTCTTTGCTTACCAGTGGGAGTGGGAAGCACTGAGCGGCCTTTTTGTCCGATTTGGTGAAGTTTCATCCAGAAACTAGTAGTCCATTGGTCGTTTTGGGCCAATTCCTAGCTCCTTTCAGCCCCCTGCTATAAAACACGCTAAACGCATTTTCCAGCTTGTACCAACTCAGCACAGATCCTCGTGGTGACCTGCAGAGTGATCCAAGCAGCAGAGAGCTAAAAGAGTGACTTTCTACCAGATATAAGTATTTTTTGTGGCTTTCCCACTGTTATTAAGCTAGCGACTGCATTTCGCCTGTTTTACTGCTACTTTAAGTGATTTCTGCATTTTACACTGTTTATTGCACTTTAAGTTACTAATTGTTGCAAATTGTTTCTGTAGGCTACACACTAAAGTGCGCTAGCCGATTTAAAGCATTTATAGCATTTACTGTCTGTTTTTCTCCTAGTCTCTGTAAAAAAACAAAAAAAAAACAAAAAAAAAAAATCTCTTGTTTTCCCGTTTTCCCGCCTTACTGAACTAGAGTAGTCCAGTTTCAGAGTTGCTGATCCCTGGGCTTTGTTTTTAGTTCCTGTTACTGATCCATTGCCTTATTAGGGAGGAGAGAAGTTTCTTTGCTTACCAGTGGGAATGGGAAGCACTGAGCAGCCTTTCTGTCCGATTTGGTGAAGTTTCAGCCAGAAACTAGTAGTCCATTGGTCGTTTTGGGCCAATTCCTAGCTCCTTTCAGCCCCCTGCTATAAAACACGCGTTTTCCAGCTTGTACCAACTCAGCACAGCTCCTCGTGGTGGCCTGCAGAGTGATCCAAGCAGCAGAGCGCTAAAAGAGTGACTTTCTACCAGATATAAGTATTTTTTGTGGCTTTCCCACTGTTATTTAAGCTAGCGACTGCATTTCGCCTGTTTTACTGCTACTTTAAGTGATTTCTGCATTTTACACTGTTTATTGCACTTTAAGTTACTAATTGTTGCAAATTGTTTCTGTAGGCTACACACTAAAGTGCGCTAGCCGATTTACAGCATTTATAGCATTTACTGTCTGTTTTTTCCTTGTCTCTGTAATAAAACAAAAAAATCTCTTGTTTTCCCGCCTTACTGAACTAGAGTAGTCCAGTTTCAGAGTTGCTGATCCCTGGGCTTTGTTTTTAGTTCCTGTTACTGATCCATTGCCTTATTAGGAAGGAGGAAGTTTCTTTGCTTACCAGTGGGAATGGGAAGCACTGAGCAGCCTTTCTGTCCGATTTGGTGAAGTTTCAGCCAGAAACTAGTAGTCCATTGGTCGTTTTGGGCCAATTCCTAGCTCCCTTCAGCCCCCTGCTATAAAACATGCTAAGCGTAGCTGATTTAAGCTGAGTTACCGCTGTTGCACACAAGAGCAGCGGCGGTTAAACAAGGTTAAACTATTTGGGCCATCTAAATTCCACTCTTCCAATTTTCCCTTAGAACTACCTTCCTCGAGCTGTACTGCTGATCTAACCAGCATATCCTATAACTGAAAAGTTCATCTCTACTTGATTCCCAAGTAGACTATTCTCTATCTGTAAAGCCTAGCACTTACTCCTACAGTACTTGCACCTTGATAAAGCACTCTTATTATAGATAGTACCCCACCAGCCTAAAACCCACTTCCCGGAGTCCTTTGAAAGTCTCTTTATCTACTACTTCTAGTATGTAGAGGGATCAGTTGCTAGTGTCCTCTCCAGCTCAACTGGTGAACCTGGGAATATTGAGGCAATGTTACAATTGCCTCATGTACACAGACAATCCTCTCCTTCTCCCACAAAACACAAATACATGCGAGAGATGCAACTATACGGCCAAACTGGAGGCTGAGCTCTCTCAACATAAGACTGGCAAGACCAGACAGGAGGAGAAGGTAACCACACACAATACATACCCAGTCACACGTGGTACCATCACAACTTCAAATCATACACATACTCACACAAAGACATACTCGGAGGCTCTGATCAAAAATTTACCAAAACAGCAGAGGCCACCAAAGCAGACACCCAAACAACTACCACCTCACGACCCAACACATGCAACACATAGACCACACAGTCAGAGTGTCAAACAGTCACAGCCCTTAAGGCCAAACAAAATGCCAGACACACTTGTCATTGGTGATTCCATAGTCAGACACACTGACGTCCCGCTCACCAGACTGAGTAAAGAGAAGGTCACAGTAAGCTGCCTGTCGGGCGCTAGAATCCGTCACATAACGCAAGCACTCAGGTCTCTCAACAGCAGGTACAAGTACGACTCAGTCATTGTCCACGCTGGTGTCAATGACTTGAGACATACCTCCTTGGACTACATGAAAAGGGACATCGAGGAGCTCTCTGATTATGTAGCCCAGGCAGGTATGACCCTGACCTTGAGCAGTATCCTACCTTCACCTAGAATGATGCCACAATACAGTGATAAGATGATCAGCTTTAATAATTGGCTTAAATTCTGGTGTCATTCAAAGGGGATCCAATGTCTGTCTGCCTGGGATGACATGCTGGACAAGCCACGCTGCTTCAAGGGACGGCTTGCACCTGTCACCCTGGGCTTCTGGATATTGGCAAAGGCTCTTGCCACCCCATAGTGCCTTTGTTAGGCAAGGCTCAAATTCTAAACCTACCACCCTAGAACACCAAAAAGGAAAAAAACTAAGGGTAATGCTGCTCAATGCCAGAAGTCTCAATTTCAAGATGCACGCACTCGAGGCCCTTCTCAATATGGAGAACATAGATGTCTGTGCTGTGACAGAAACCTGGTTCAAGGCTCCTGAGAGCACCCCAGCACTAACAGGTTTCACCTCATATCATGTGTTCCGGCCACAAAATCCGGACAACACCAAGAAAGGAGGGGGGGGTGTCCATATTCATAAAGGACACCCACACCTCAAGGTTGGTGGCAACGCACGATGCATCGGAGGCCATCCAGGTGCAATTAACCATAGGCAAGACTGCTCTGCAATTTGTAGCATGTTACAGGCCACCCTCTCAAACTCAGGAACCTCACATGGCCTTCCTGAAAACAATGGAGGGGATAAATGTATCTCCAAACACCATCATACTAGGTGACTTCAACTACCCTAATATAGACTGGGAACACTACTCAAGCCCGAACACTCTAACCCAAAGATTCCTGGAGTTCATAAACTCAAATGCCATGGAACAACTAGTCACCATCCCCACAAGAGGAGAAAACATACTTGATCTCATCATCACGAACATGGGATCAAAATGTTCAACACCGGAAGTATACCCCTCACTGGTGAGATCAGATCATAAACTAATCTCGCTGGAGGTCCTCATCCCACCCCCACCTGAAACAAAAAAGACCACAGTGAAAAACTTCTCAAAAGCAGATTTCACACTTCTAAAAACTAGTGTGGTCTCCTTTAAGGCCCCTGAGCCAGTGGTAAACATTACTCAAACCGCTGAATCACTTACAAATGCCTTCTACCAGCACCTACAGGACTGCATGGATCAGGCAATCCCAAACAAAACTAAGACTCTCTGTACCAAAGGCAAGCGTCCAGTCTGGTGGACCCCAGCCATAAACAAGCTCAACAACAAAAGGAGGAAGCTACTACAAGATAGAGCAAAATCCTTGAAAGGTAAGACACCTTTGATCATTATAAGTAAAAAACTAAGAGCTCTCATAAAATCATCCAAGGCAAATTTTGAGAGAAAAATCGCCAAGGACTCTAAAGAGAATCATAAGGCCTTCTTTAGCTATGTTAGAAACCTAGGAGGAAACTCCCAGATATGCTCAGAATTAGTTCAAAATGATGTGAAAATTACTTAACCTACACACATTGCCAACATACTGGCTGACAGGTTCAGTGCAAACTCCCCCCCCCCCAAAAGGAGAGATATCTATTCCAGAGGATTGTAGCCCCCCAAACATCTCCAACGCCCAGGTGAGAACTGCCCTCACTAAGGCAGAAAACACAGCATCCATGGGACCGGATAGTGTCCCCGGCTGTGTGCTTCACGAACTCAACGAGGAATTAAACCCACAGTTAGGACAGCTGTTTAATCTTAGCCTCACCTCAGGATACGTACCCAAGGAGTGGCGCACGGCGACTGTGGTCCCACTTCATAAGGGCGGTGCCTCCACAGACCCTGGAAATTACCGCCCCATTAGCTTGACAAGCCTCATCTGCAAAGCCATGGAGAGGATCATAATGGAACTCATAAATAAAGACATAGGGAACTTGCAGACTTTGGATCCAACCCAGTTTGGCTTTGTCAAAGGCAGATCCTGCCTCTTAAACTTGGTTGACTTTTTCGAGACAGTCACCAAGGCCATTGATGAGGAAAGGCAGTCCATACAGCCTACCTCGACCTGGCAAAGGCCTTTGACACAATACCCCACTCAAGTATCATCGAAAAACTCATCAGCTTGAATGTAAACCCATACATCACAAGATGGGTTGCAAACTGGCTAAGTGACAGAACCCACAGGGTCAGAGTTGCTGGAGCAATGTCAGACTCAAAGCCTGTCACAAGTGGTGTCCCACAGGGCTCAGTCCTGGGTCCACTCTTGTTCGGCATCTACTTTTCTGAAGTACAAGCAAACACAGGAGGGTTATGGCTGACAAAGTTTGCAGATGACTGCAAACTGGGGGCCATAGTCGAAAACACATCTGACACAGATATCCTCCAGAAGGGCCTCACAGAAACGGATAACTGGTGCCAGAGCCATGGCCTGAAGTTAAACGCCAAAAATGCATAGTCATACCCTTCGGGAAAAACAAGGTTACCCCTAGCTACCATATAGGTGGCAATCCACTGAGCACAGAAAAGTCATCAGGGATCTGGGGACCCAGGTTGACAGTAGCCTTCGTTTGACACTCATGTTGCTAAAGTAGTTAGGAAAACCTTCTATATCGCCCACCTGATCATGAAGGGATTCACATCTAGATCAAGGGAGGTCATCGTCCCCTGTACTCATCACTCATTAGACCTATGATTGAGTACAATGCCCCATTCGAATGTATCTGACCAGACACCTGCTGCAGCTTGAAAGGCCCCAAAAGTTCCTCACCAAAAGGATAAAGGGTCTCAAAAATATGTCTTATGCTGCCCGACTGAAAGAACTCCAGCTCTATTCAGTCTTATACCGCTTGCTCAGAGGTGACCTGTGCCTGACATATAAGGCCATGTCAAACCCAGATTTGATGAATATGCTTCACCTCAAAAAATCTAGATCCCTCAGAACCACAAGGGCGGGAGACTTAAACCTTGACACGGTTATAAATAGAACGTGCTGGAGGGACAGATTCATCACCCAGAGACTCCCTATGCTGTGGAACAAAATCCCGGTACATGCGAGGCAGAGCACCTCTCTGGCCTTGTTCAAGAGGAATCTTGACCAATGGATGGGAGATTGCAGATATACTCCAGGGATTACTTCAGTGTCACTGCTTGACAGAGGCACAGCAAAATGATAGGCATAGTTTTTATTCAAACTAAAGGGGTGGCGAAAGCCACATAACTATGGGCTAGGCTTATAAATGCCCTTGGGCAGATAGCCTAGTATGAACCTATGAACCTTTAAGATTTTCTAGTACTAGGCCTTCTGGTATCCAAAATGACATCCATCACAGCTTTACTGAGAGGCATGTTTTGTATGTTCATAGGTTAGTACTAAGCTAACTGCCCTTGCGAGCCATTTTAAGCCTAGCCAATTATCCCTTGCGAGACTCAAACCATGCACCTTGTGTTTGTAAGGCAAACACCTTAACCATTAGTCCACCCTCTCAACCCCTGTTAACTACATTATCCGCCATGCTGCCAGATTTTAAAAGTCCTGAGTTGGCTGTGCAGGATCTGATTGTTTTGCTGGGACAGTAGATGAGGTATTTGAGGTAAGGCCCAAGTTGGGTATTGAGACAAGCTCTTTAGGATTGGAAACCAGTACTGGTGGGTCCAGTCTGGGGCGATCAGTATCATTTTTGGCTTCTCCTGTCTGACCTTTAGGAGTACCTTGGGCAGGAGAGGCAGTGGGGGAAAGGCATATACTGATAGGGCGTTCACTTTCCATGCTTGTCTGTGATAAGTCCTTGTGCAGAATCTTTTTAGTTGGTAGTTGTGAGGGGAGGCAAATAGATCTATGTCTGGGCATCCCCATTTCCTTATCATCATGCTGAAGACTTGTGGATCCAGCTGCCACTCGTGGGGATCCATGAGGTTTCTGCTTAGTTCGTCTGCCAGAGTATTTTTCCTTCCTGGCAGGAATTGCGCCTGCAGATGTACTTGGTAAGTTAATGCTGTGTCCCACAAAGTCATGGCTAGTCTGCAAAGGGGTAAAAGTGTGTGCCCCCCTGCTTGTTTATATACCACATGACTGTGGTGTTGTCCGTCTTTATCAGTAATTGCCCTGGATGAAGTAGGTCCTTGAAGGCTGTCAGGGCATTCTGAACAGCTAGCATCTCTTTTTGATTGATATGCAGATGCATTTGGGTTAAGGACAATGTGCCCCGAATGCATCTTCCTGCCATGTGGGCCCCCCAGGCGTAATCTGATGCATCCGTTGTTGGTGTCTGCCTGGCTGGGGTAATGTGAATGGCTGTCACTTTTTTTGGTGACAAGCTTTTGCCAACCATCGAAACTCCTGTTGTAGGCAGGGAATAAGAGTAATCATTGTTTCCAGGCTGTGGCAATGTTGAGTCCAAACACTTTTTAGGTACCATTCAAGTTTCCTCATATGCAGTCTTGCATATGGAATTAGTAGGATGCAGGATGCCATGAAGCCCAAAGCCTGCAGAATTTTTCTTGCAGATAACTGGGCCTTTGTTGCCAACATTTTGAAATAGGTAGTCAGTTGCCTTTGTTTGTCTGGCGTGAGATAAGCTATCTGGGCAGTTGTATTTAAGCTTCCACCCAGGAATATTACCTCTTGAGAGGGTTCTAGTTTTGATTTCTTTCTGTTGACTGTGTACCCTAGGCATGTTAGAAGTCTTTGCACATACGCCAGATGCTGTAGAAGAATGTCTGTTCTCTGCTTGAATTAGACAGTCGTCCAAGTAAGGATATATTTGTATGTATTTTATGTCCGGGATGAGGAGACAGCAACCAACGCCGGACCTAGACTTTGGAATTCTGGCCGACTGAGGGTAGCCTGCCAGCAGGATAACCCAAGAGTAATGACTGCAACAGTGAAACACGATGAACATCTAATCCATCCTTCATGCCTCAAGGTGGTGCCCAGTGTAGCTCTGAATTGATTGGGGCCAATTACGGAAACTAAAAGCATCCCTATCTGTGCTTCCATCCAAGGGCATCTTAAATGAACTACCCACCTTCCCTTTCCCTGCCTCCCTTGCTCATCAGCCACATCTGAGAGCAACTCTCCTCTATGGACCATGCCTCCCCTTAGGTAGAATCCTCCATGAACAACTTCCCATGGACAGGCACTCATCCTTTCCATCTGCTATATCAGTCATCGCAGCTACTAATTGAAGTTTGGGATGGCTAGGCCATAGCTAAGGTTTTTATCTGTCTATACCAACAAAGCGGCCTAATAGACACCATTTAGCAATTTCAAGGTGGATACAACTCTAGCCTTCCTTAACAACTGAACATTCTGGGCTGAACACCTGAGGCCTGAAGTCCAGTTTCTTATTTTTTGGTATACTTCCCTCTTTCCTCTCCCTCACACATACAAGACCAAAGCCCTACACCCACCATTAGGATAGCTGTAGTTGGTGTCAAACCAACAGTCCTGATACCTTCTCACTGAGTTTCTACATGCCGTGTGTTCCCTGTCTGAGCTTTAATATGGCAACTTCAAGGGGAGATGCAGTTGGTGTCAGGCTGTCAAAACACCTAGGTCCTTTCCTGTGGGTTGTCTGATGTAGTTTGCCCCCTGTTAGTGCAGTCTCTGGGTGTAGTTGCGTCTGCTCTCAGTAGGAGGTTGAAGTTACATGCTGAATATGAGCTGCTGAAGAAAAGGCATATAGAAAGGCAGGCAGGATAGGAGGGAAAAGCAGATGGGCTTGAGGTTTGCATCTGAATGGAGGTCGTAATAGCTCTTTGGTACCTCAGTCATTTCTGATGATTCCCATTTGAAGTGTTCCTTCATTCTGCTAACAGTTTCACCAAAAGTCAAGTCATCAACTGGGGAGTCAGGGTCCACTGACTTCCTCTGGGTATCTGTATCCCAAGGGAGAAGATAGCTGGGAGTTCTAAGACGGTTATTCCTCTGAGGAATCTGAAAGGACTTCCTCTTCTCTAGTAGGCTTAAACCTAGGGCTCAGAAGAAAAGTGGGATCAGTAACAGCAGTGATAGGTCTCAGTGCCATAAAGGCACTGAAAAGGCTTTGAGTGAAAGCCTGCCAATCGGCATTCTTTCTGTAGTGGGAGCAATATGTTTTCTCTTTTCCCTTCTCTTAAGTGGTCTGGAGAAAGTCTGCCTAGAAACCGGAGATTGCAGGGGTTCGGAGGGGTTAGAGGATTACTCAGAAAATGCACGTCCGTCAGCACCCCCCCAAGCTTAGGAAACCAGCAACAGAATAGCCTCTGCGGATGTGCTCTCACCTAAGGATAGTGCGGCATCCTTAGAGGTACCTGCATCAGGAACAGTGGATCTGGATCCCGATCCTGGAACCAGGCCGATGTTGGCCACAGGCTGGGGATCGGTCGGAAGAGGATCATCAGTAGACAAAGGCCTTAAGGTCCTGGCATTCTTTTTTGGAAGTTCTGTGGAGACATCTGAGGAACCTCCCATCTGTAAAGTAAGCTGCTTCAGAAACTGGTTTTCAAAGTAGAGAGTAAGCGCATGCAAGAGACTACATAATGTCTTAGGCACGAACGCCTGGCAAACAGGGCAGGCCTTGTAGTCGTGCGACCGTCCCAAACAAAAAAGGCACTTATCGTGGGCGCCCTTATGAGGGATTTGGCGGCTGCACAGACACTTACCCTTTCTGGATGACATGAACAAGTAATGCTAAATTATAGGACTGAAAAGGTTCCTAATGGGGTACTTACACAAAAAATCTGATGTCAGCGGTAGCAGAAACACCTGGCATACGACTGGCAGCTGAAAAGTTCTGAGGGCTGGTGTGTGCCGATGTCACCTTTATGGCCAATGTACTCTCAGCCACGTCAGACATCTCACGCACTTTGGAGGGAGTGAAAGCTTTTGGATACTGGCCATATATACGCGAGACTACAGGAGTAAACCCATATGCAGAAAACTGCAACATGGGAATAGAAGGATATCCCAGGAGTTCCATGATCATAGGAACTGGAACAGCCAAGCAGTGAGCTTAAGACTGGTCAGATCTGGATGTTGGATCCCTGAGGGATGTGAAATCAGATCTGGAACTGGATCCAACAACCAGGAATGAGACGCTGCATGAGATAACAGAGACAGAAATCATACTTAGCAAGGCTAGAAGGGGGCAAAGAGAAAAACTTAGCTCCCCCAGCCGCTATAGTTTCTGGATGAGCTTTGAAATCAGGGGAAGAGGAGGATAAGCACAGAGAACACAGGAGAGCCAAGCATGAACTAGTGTGTCTCGGGGGGGCACTCTCCCAGAGGGGGGATTGAAAGCGAAAAACCTGCTGCACTTCACGCTGGAAGGAGAGGTTAACGGATCACACCAAGGCTGACACCACTTTAGAAATATCTGCTTCGTTACTGAAGGATTAAGAGACCACTCATAAGGCATCAGGATAGACCTGCTTAACCTGTCCATTAGAATGTTGGACCTCCCCTGAATGTGCACTGCCACCAGAAAACGGCTGAAGATCACCCATTCCAAGAATCTCATGGCTTCATGTCAAAGGGGATACAACCTGGTCCCCCCCTGTTTGTTGATAAACCAGATTACCACCATATTGTCTAGATGGCAATCATCCCTAGGGAAAGATGGGCATGAAGAACTTGCAATGCCAATAGCATCACCTTCATCTTCAGGATGTTGATATGTAACTGTCTCCAGGTAAGAACATGTGCCTTAAACTGTCTGTCCCAAGCAAGGTCTCCTCCACTCAAGCAGGGAGGCGTCCGTAGTCACCGTGGTCAGAGGAGTGGGGAGAATAAATGGGCGACCGCAAACTAGTTCTGGAGACTGAATCCGCCACAGAAGAGAATCTTTGCATGCCCGGGATAGACTAACAGGATGCGACAGTGGCAGATCCAGAAAAGACCACTGGATCGCCAGAGTCCATTGGAGCACCCTCATGTGTAACAGAGATGTGGGAAGGAGGGTGATCGTGGTTGCCATGGACCCCAACGGTCTTAAAACCAACACCACTGGAAGAGATGGAACTTGAAGAATGTGCAAGACATGAAGTTTGAGGGAGTGAAGTCTGTCGGTTGTCAGGAAGGCCTTGGTCTGAATGGTGTCCAGCTGGCTCAAACAAAATCCAGAACTTGAACCAGCTTGTAAGAGAGACTTGAGATTGATGGTGATGTCCAGCTGGTGGGCAGATTGGACGAAAAAGTCACGGGCTTGGCAGAATCGATGCCTGGAGGGAGCAGAGAGGAGCAATTCGTCCAATTAAGGGAAGACCTTGAAGCCCTGCAGCCACAGGTGAGCTGCTACCACTTTGGTGAACACACTGGGGGCTGTGGTGAGAGCAAAGGGTAGTGCTCTGAATTGGTAATGATTGGCCCCTAGCTGGAAAGCAGAGAAACTTCAGAGCATCTGTCCATTTTGATGTGATGGTACGCATCTTGAAGGTCTACTGAGCACATCCAAGTTCTTCTGCAAAAAGGGCAGGATAGTGGACTATGACCATCCAGAATTTCATCTTGGCAACTGACAGACTCAGGGTAGAGAGATCCAGAATTGGCCTCAAGTCCCCCGTTTTCTTTGGCACCAAAAATAATCTAGAATAGATGCCTAATCCGGACTGGTCTGGGGGGACGGGCTGGATGACTCATTTTTCTAGCAACTTGGAAATTTCCTGTGCTACTGCCTTCCTTTGGATGGGTGGAATGCCCGGGAGGAATCTGACCTGACTTGGGCTTTGAAAGACTGGGATTGAATATCCTCTGGACGTGATTAGCAACACCCATTGATGGTCTGTAATGGACTCCCAGGCTGATGGGTGTAGAGTGCGTCAACCCCTAACTGCTTCCACAGATGAGCACCCGGACAACCCTTCACGGCTGCTGCTTGGGCTCATCAAAGAATGAATATAGAGACTCTTGATTCCTTTTGCCACCTCTGCCACGAGGGTGGTGTCTGTCAAATTCCCCCTCTGCCTCTGGGGGAAGAGTATCCCAAGTGTCCTGAGAATAACCCTGAGACTTCAGGAGCCACATTCTCTACCCCCACCAATTCCTGGAGAAGGATCATTGAGGAGTTAAGAAGCAGAATGACGGCAGACAGTCTTCCCATCCTCCTCTCTCTCGAACAGTGAGTCACGTACCATCTTTCCAAAGCGTGTGGAACCATCGAACAGGGCATGTGTAAGAGACGCCTTGAAGGGCTCCGAGAAGGTACGAAGCCGGAGCAAGGCATGAAGCCTGATGGCAACATCTGCCCCAGCAACTCTAGTGGCACCCTTGGTAGTATGAGAGAAGCCACATTTTGGTATTTGGCAAGGGAGGTGAGGGTGGCCACTCGAGAGAAGAAAACCTTATCCTCTGCCAATGTGGACCCTGGGGTAGACTCGGCGACCTGCTTCACCAGGTCTCGCTGAATCCTTACGTGTCCCATATAGTTCAGCACATGCACAGCGAACATGGGTGAAGTGTAGGCCCACTTCCCAAAGTGGTCCAAAGTCCCAGACTCACGGTCTGGTGGGTGGACAGTAGAAACTCTCCTGTGCAAGCTCCTTCTTGGTGGCCACCACCATGGCATCAACAGGGGGTCCCCCTTTGTCCAATGTGGCTTGCTTGTGTGGGCGCTGAGGACGTTATCAGGGCGCTTGGGAATAGGCTCCATGTCGAGCTCCTTCCATGCCCAAGACGTCACAAGATCCACCAAGACCCACAGGAGGGGACATCCAGGAAGTAGAGGGTCCTGCGCCAAATGTCTCCAGAACACAGATTCGTCAGAGTTGGGGTTTTGGACAGACACCCCCCCCCATGCTCACAGGAGCTCTATTATGTCTTCAAATGAGACATCCTCTAGGGGTGATCAGGGGGAACCCTCCCCCCTCCTACAAGTCGGTGTCTTCCAAGAGAGACTGTCAGGATGTCTTATGTGCTTCCTTTTACATGTACATTTTCAAGGAACACGGGTGGGGGGTCTGTAGGAAGAACTCAAACATCTAGCTGCTCCCATGTGGGGAACTCCATAGGGCGGAGAGGCAGCAGGCTATCCCCTGAGGTAGCAGGAAGGCAAAATCCGGACCAGAAATAGAGGGAGCCAGGACGTATTCCAAAGAAGAGATAGTAAAGGGTCTCGATGGGAACGAGAGAACCCTCTCCACCACATCAAAGGCAGAAAAACGAACCGCTTGAGTTGGGGCTACAGACGGGTCTGTAAACCTCTGGATCAACAGGGAAGCCAGAGCCAAACCTCCAGGTGCAGAGACTCCAACTGGAAAGCTCTGCTACAAAAAACTCTTGAGCCAACACCATCCCCTCAGATCCAGTGCAGAGGCTGTAGCTCAGATAGCTGGATGGATCCAGGATCATCGGATCCAACCTGCTCAAGGTAATGGCCAGCATTGAGGTACCAGGTATAGTCGACACCAAACCATCGACCCAGAGGGTCCTCGGATCAGAGGACTCAAACCGGGGGTTGGATCAGAGGAGTTACTGGGATTAATGAGGACTGCACACACCCTGCTCTGGAGCTAGAGGGGGCAGGCAAGACTCCCATCTATAACTGGGTGCGGATGAATCTCCACATCATTCTGTCCACCACAGCTTCCTTCAGAATGGTTGTAGGTGGATCTGGAGGAAGAGGCCACTGACACCAGCCTAGAGAGGCGGTTAAGTGACACCAATGTCGGAAAATGGCACGAAGCACCTCCAGTTCCGGGGAGAAACGAGGGGAACGGAGTCAGGGAGACAATACTTAGAGCAGAGTAGAGCTTGACTGGTGGTCCTGCAGAGGAAAAGCGGTTGAGGGACAACTTCCTTGGCCTGCCCCTATGTTTATGCTTATCCCCATCCCTCTTAGCGGGAGGTTCAGTCCCAGAGGCCAGGGCAGAGATAGCAGTAGTAGCTGGGGTAGAAGCAGAAGGGGTGGCCTGGGCCCCCGAGGTAGGTGGGGGAGAAGGCCTTTCAGAATAAGTTTATGCCTCCTCTCTATCAATGCGGGTGGATTAAACCCCACACAGATTGAGCAGAAGGAATCAAGATGGGCAATCCCTAGACATTCAAAACACAGTGTGTGGCCATCAGCTAGAGAAAGCTTATGGCCACACTCCGTGCATTTGCAAAAATCAGATTTGACAGTCTCTGACATGATCAAGAGAGACAGGCCCAAACATAAAAGAAACACACACTCCTACAGATAGAACAGTGTTTTTTTTTTTTTTTTTTTTTTTTTTTTTTAACTGACTCGAAACGCAGAGGGGGAAGTGATGGAAAAGATAAAGAAAATTCTTAGATAGAAAGACCTAAAGCAGAAAAATTAAATACTTACCTAAAATTAGCTTAAAATTAGCTTAAGAACAATAGATCACGATGCTTACATGAGTGTGGCAAACGAGATCTGACGGGAGGAAGGAGGCAAGAGCATTATGGGTAGGGGAGGAGTTTGGAACTCGGATCAGAGGCTGGAGAAATGTGGCTGAGTCAGATCAGAGTCCCACAGGTTGAAGAGCAAATGAAGACTACTACAGATCATCTGTTTAGAATCAGTATCCTGTAAATCCACCACTCCCTTATTTTAAGGATTTAGAATCAAGTATTTGGTCATATGGGTTGGTAATTAGTGCTGAATGCCAAAGCAGAGAAGGTATAAACCTTTTATCCAACCTATCCATAACCCTGTTATCTTTGTCTGAAGGGCAGGCATTAGTCTTCTAAATTTCTTGCCACTGCCAATCAGACAAGAGGGGAAGCCACATAAGGGTCTGCACCAAATGATGTTTAAACAAATTTACCAGCGACATTAAAAGTCTGTCAGGTCTTTTGGGAGCCAGAGGCTGAGAGTCAGAGTCAGCAGAAGCTGATTAAAAAGTATCCAAAAAAGACTCTGGAACATGACGTATATGGGGAATGGTCTGAGGTGCTCATTTACAAAAGGTTGTAGTAGCTTTTTTACACGTCTGAGAGCTGCATAAAACTTTCATATTTAAGATGGTCTCACCAAAAGAAGCGTCTGCTGGAGTATCAGGTGAAATGGAGTACTCATCATCCAAAGGGACTTGGCCAGGAAAGTGCATTTGAGAGGGGTAGGTCAGAGAATGGCCAGAATCAGAAGCCTCCTCATTCAGAGGAAAATGAATCCATTTCAATCTTTTCGGGGGGAGATGGGTTAAGTGAAACGAGGAGGCTTCAGAGCCAAAATGGCCTTAAACAGAAAGAAATCAATCCATTCTGTAGAGTAGATTGCATGTGCTGCATCTTTAAGAAGCATATCAAGGACTGAACATGCAGATACAAGTTAGCAAGCACGTGTTACACCCAGTGCCATTTTGAGTGTGCAGCCAGAGTGTGAACATGTACGAATATAATAACTAGCTTGTATACAAGTTACCGGAGTTTAAGTCAGTAAGCTTCTATCGTGAAGTGTTTGCACATAATAAAGCTGCATGAACAGAACCCACAAAGACTTCTACTGCATCCCGACTAGATGAGCGGCATGGTGCCAAAAGTGGGATTTGAACCCACATCTCCATTCACACCACGAGGTGCACAGAAGACCATGAAGGTAAACAAAGAGAAACGAGCATGAAAGAGACCAAAAAAGAACCAAAGGTAATGAAAACTTGCACAAACAGCTTATTTTATTAAAAAGATAAAACAAAGCATTACAAGGGCACAAACTGCATTATTAAACAAGCGGGAGGCACAAAAAAAGAAGTTATGTCTTACCATAACATTCCATCTGAGTTGTTGATGATCTTCCATTCATCAACAATGGGAACGGTTCCAAACCCTCGGAACAGAGTCGGCCAAATGCCAAGCTAGTGTACACCAAACTCTCGAGCCACGCTACTACCCACAATGGCCTTCATCCCATACCTCAGATAGAGTTTGCAGAACCATAGTAGCAACATATATATTAAGAAACAGAAACAGAGGCAGAGGCCATCTCTACGCAAACACCATAACACACCAAAACGACCCAAAGATCCACCAGGAGCCTTGGCAGGGGAAGGTGGGTTATGGTAAGACATAACTTCTTTATCTGAAGTTGTTAGTCGTCTTCCATTCCTCACTGATGAGACCGAGTCCCTAGCTACTACAGAATCTGGGTGGCCCTCATGGAAGAACATTCTGGGAACCATAGAGCCAAAGGCAATTCTACCCCTGGAGATCAGATGCAATTTGTAATGCTTGATAAAGGTATGGGGTTTAGCCCAGGTGGCAGCTGCACAAATATCATCCATGGAAGCCCTAGTATGAAATGCGACAGAAGCGGCTCTAGTGGAATGAGGTTTAATGCGGCCAGGAGCAGATTCCTCCTCCAGAGAATAAACCAAGGAGATGCAATCCCCAAGCCATTTAGACAAGGTAACCTTAGACACTGCCAATCCCTTTCTAGAGCCCACAAAGGCAACAAAAAGCTGATCTGACTTTCGAAAAGACTTTGTCCTGTCCAAATAAAACCGCAACTGTCTGTGGACATCCAAGGAATGAAGACGGTAATCTCTCTATGGTGGTATAAATTAGGGAAAAACACTGGCAACTCAATGGACTGATTAATAGAGAATTCCGAAACCACCTTGGGGAAGAAAGTGGGACTGGTGCGAAGTGATACTCTGTCCTTATGGAAAATCAAATAAGGACTTTTAATGCATAATGCTTGCAGCTCTGATGCACGTCTGGCTGAAGTAACCGCAACCAGAAACGAGGTCTTCCAGGACAGAAAAGTACAGTTTTGTACCTACCATAAAGGTTGCAGCCAGCTCAAAGGGAGGTAGAGTCAAAGTTTGAAGCACCCTAGACAGATTCCATGATTCCACAGGTTGCCTAATGGGAGGTTTAGAATGAAAAATCCCCTTCAGGAAAGTCTTACAGAGATGGGAAGAAATAATAGGAATTCCGTCTGAACCATCAAGGAAATTGGAGATGGCAGCTAGATGCACCCGAATCGTGGATGCAGAAGCCCCGTTAAGGAAAAGCTCGGTCAGGTATTGAAGAACCGTAGCTACTGGAACAGAAACAGGATCCAGAGACAGCTTTTGTGCCCAGAAGGAAAAACGTTTCCACTTGCCTTTATAAAGTTTTCTGGTAGAAGGTTTGTGGGAGGCCAAAATAATATTCCGTACCGGAGAAGAAAGTGACTCAAGCCTGGCTACTAACGGAAGTGGAGCAACCAAGCTGTCAGTTTGAGAGTGGCCAGATTTGGAGACGACAACCCTTGGGGGTGAGAGATGAGATCCTGACAGAAGTCTAGAATCCAAGGGGGTCGGAGCAGGTGTGGCTGAAGGAAGAGGAACCAAACCTGACTAGGTCAGAACGGGGCAATGAGAATCATTCTGCTTCTCAACTGAGTAGCTTTCCTTAAGACCAAGGGTATCAAAGGGATGGGAGTATAAGCGTACAGGAGGCCCATGGGCCAATCGAGAGTCAGAGCATCTCTCGGGGACTCCCCCTGCGGATAGAGAGGGCAAAGTAGCTGCTGCACTTCACATTGGAGGGGGAGGCAAACAGATCGCAGCAAGGTCGGCCCCAGCGGCTGAAAATTTCCTCCGCTACTTCCAGGTTGAGACACCATTCGTGAGGAAGCAGGATACATTTGCTCAGCCTGTCCGCAATCACATTGGGACTCCCAGGGATATGTGTAGCAATCAGGAAATGGTTGGTAGCCATCGCCCACTGCCAAATTCTCATAGCTTCGCAGCAAAGGGGGTAAGACCTGGTCCCTCCCTGCTCGTTACTGTACCACACCACAGACATGCTGTCGGACTGGACAGCAATAGGTCCGAGAGGAAGAAGAGGGTGGAGAGCCTGTAACACAACACAGCCCTGAGCTCTAGAACGTTGATGTGCAAGTCGACTTCTAGAGGAGACCACATACCTTGAACAGATCTTCCCTGAAAATGGCCCCCCCACCGTATCAGGGAAGCATCCATAGCCACCGTGGCGCTGGGCTGAAGAGGTTGAAAGGGGCGACACCAAAGACTTTCGTCCATTCTCATCCACCAGAGGAGATCCTGCTTGCAAAGATCGGTGATGAGGATTAGTGCGTTCAAGGGATGATGATTGTGTATCCATTGAGTTTGAAGAAGCCACTGTAAAAGGCGCATATGAAGCCTGGCCAACGGAACAATGGGAATGGCTGCCATGGAACCCAGAGCCTGCAAAACTTCCCTTGCAGACACTTTCCTGAGGTAGAGTATCACTTGCACTTGTGTTCTCAGTCTTAAGAGCCTGTGATGAGGAAGAGATATTAGACCAAGCTGAGTGTTGAACATAGCCCCTATGAATTCCAATTGTTGTGAGAGCTGAAGATTTGATTTAGTAATACCCAGAGACTCCGCCAGAGACTGTGGCGCAGGGCCCTGGTCAGTAGATGCTCGGTGGGGGCGGAGAGGAACCAATCATCCAGATAAGTAAACACCTGGAGTCCGTGCAGTCTCAAGTGAGCTGTCACCACTGCTAGACATTTCGTGAACACTCTAGGGGCAGTCGAGAGACTGAAAGGCAGGGCTCTGAATTGAAAATGATTGGCTCTCAGCCGGAAGTGAAAAGCCTCCTGGAACGTTTGTCCATTTTGATGTGGTAATATGCATCCCAGAGATCTAGAGAGCACATCCACACACCCTCCCGAAGATATGGAAGGATGGATTGAATAGTGACCATGCGGAACTTGGTCTGTATAACTGACTCGTTCAAATGACCGAGATCCAGAATTGGCCTCCAGTCCCCCGTCTTTTTTGGCACCAAAGAGAGTGTGGAGTAGAACCCTAATCCGCATTGATCTGGGGGGACCTTTTGAATGACTCGCTTTAGAAGAAGCTTCTTGATTTCAGAAGCTGCCTCCTCCCTTTGGGTGGAACGTTGGGAAGGGAGAATTGAGGTCTTGGAAAGGATTTGAGGGGATTGTGATAGCCTCTGGTGATAATTCTCTGCACCCATAGATAGTCGGTAATGGAGGACCAGGCTGCTTGGTGCAGAGAGAAACGTGCCCAGACTGCTTCCAGAGGAAAGCAATCAGGCAATGCTTCAGGAGCGCTGATAGGGCCTACCAGAGAAAGAATCTCTGGAGCCTTGATTCCGGTAACCCCCTCTGCCTCTAAAGGGACATCTTCCGCTGTCGGACCCTCCTCTGCCTCTGGAGGAGTCCTCGCCACATGCGTCACAAAAGAAACCTTGCGACTTCTTGTGCCACAACTTTCCACTCCTCTGAACCCTGGAGAAGGAACGCTGAGGTTTGGAGAAGCTCAAGCCCATGGCAGACAAGGTCTTTCCATCCTGTTCACACCTGGCCAAAATATCCTTGACGTTAGAACCAAAGAGCGCGGGGGGCTCAATAGGGGCATTCAAAAAGGAAGACTTGAAGGAATCTGGTAGGTCAGAAATGCGTATCCAGGCATGATGTCGAACAACCACGCCAGCACCTGCTGCTCTAGCTGCTCCTTCGGTTGCATGGGAGAGGAACCTCATGGAGGAATTCAAAATCACTTCAAGGGTGGCAAGCTGGGAGGCCACTTTGTCACGTGCTCCAGACACTTGACCCACGAGGCTACCAGAGAGTTTGGAAATGTGGTCTTTCTGGAGTCTCGTAAAATGTGCCAAGAAATTCAGTGAACGCACAGCAAAGATCGCTGCAGCAAAGACTCACTTCCCTAGCCTATCCACTGCCCGACTCTCCATTTTGGGTGGATGAACAGCCGGACTCTCTTCTGCCAAGTCCTTCTTTGTGAACGTTGCCACCACTGAATCTACTGGCAAGCCTTTCGACCAATGGGGTTGATCTTCTGGAGAAGAAAGTACTTTGTCTGATATCCTGGGGATAGCTTCTACTGAATCCGGACTCTTCTATGCTTGCTGCATGACGAACTCATCTGCAGGAGGGGTCACCCAAGACGTAGTAGACCGGGAACAGAAAGCTTGTAAGAATACGGATTCCTCCGGAGAAGGGGTGGAAGATTTCCAGTCACCCCACTGACTCAAAATCTCCAAGATGTCCCCAAAGGAAACAGGGAGTGATCTAGGGGAACCTTCCCCATCATCGTAATACAGATCCTCAGTAAGGGACGCTTCAGGCGAGTCCATGTGTTTTCTTTTGTACACCCTATTCAGAGGGGCCTCTTCGGTGGGAATGTCTGAAGAAGCCTCGAAAAGGGGGGTACTTAGGATTAGTGGTCCCCTGCAAAGGCCTGACGATGGCTGGGTAAGTGGGGGAACCAAAGGCAAAGCTGGAGGAGGATTGTTGGCCGCCAGCGCCCTCTCCACAAACCGGAAGGCAGGCCCACGTGATGAGGGATGGGAGCCCAGAACCGAAGAGGACTGAATCCCCGCTCCGAATGGCCCACCTCCAAGATTGACGTTTGAGAAGGGTTCAGTGCGGAAATAACTCTATGATCCAAGACGGGAAACTGAGAAGGCAGTCGGTGCCAGGTCCGGAACTGAATATTCCACCCCCGAAGCAAGGGGTTGAGTAAGATGAGCTGTCGTCGGAACTGAAGCCCACCAGGACTTGCATCAAAGCAGTTGGCGCCAAAGGAAGGGGTCCCGTTGAAAGCAATGGGCAAGGGGGCCTTGGGACTGAAAGATCTCCCTCAGGAGAATACAAAGGAGTCGAAGGAGGAAATATCCCAACACCCGGAGCAGAACAGGGTCTGGAGATCCCTCTTGCAGTCAATACCTGACCCACGAGATGAACAATGTCTATTTTGGACACGCTCCTGGCAGACCTAATCGATACCCCGGAAGGGGATTCAGGCCAGTCCAGAAAAGGACTGTAGGGTTGCCCGGCAAATGGGTCCACAGAAGACGAATATCTGGTCCGTGGTAATAAACTGTATGGAGCTGAGGATTCTGATTTGAATTGCGTAAACAGTAAAGTCGGCATAGAGAGGGAACTCTGAGCCGAAGTCACAATCGGGATAATAGTCGAGATCGGATACGAGGTCAGAGTCGGAGCCTGTAAAGGCGAGGTCGGTGCCAAAGTGTCCAGAACCAGACTGGTCGGAACCCAAGAAACCATCTGTTCAGTAGTCGACAATTCAGACTTCCCAGAAACTGTGCTAGGTGCCGAAATCGGTGGCACCGAGACATCAAGTCGATGCTCGGAGGAAGATCTACCAGTCTTAGACCGATGATTTTTGCCCCTATCACCAGCCTATGAAGAAGTGTCTGAACTAGGGCGCTTCTTATCCTTGCCTGGAGGGGTCGAGACCTCTGCAGAAATAGCCTCAGGGAAAGGAGAGGAAAGCAATCCTTTCAAAATCAACTTGTTGCGCTGTTCATTCAACATCAGTTTACTAAAACTCACACAAATCACATGGGGGAGTCACAGAAAGATGAGACGCCCAAACAATAAACGCATTTAAAATGCAAGTCACTGTTAGGTAATTTACCACTGCACGACGTGCAAGGTTTAAAACCTGAAGTACCCTTTTTCTCAGACATACTAACACTCGCTTAAACAGAGAAAGGAAGGAGAAAAATAGCCAGACTTCCAGCAATGGTATGAAGAGTTACCACGAGGGTGGTAAAAGTGAAGAAAAAGGCAAGAAAATACCAACAATGGTAAGAAAAGGAATACTTGTGGGTAGAGCTAGAGTATAAGACGACGCCAAGAAAAATTTTTGGAAAAAATACAAGTTTGAATAATTCAAAACTACTTAGCTGGAGAGCTCGGTGAAAACGCTGCTATATGGCTGCACGGAAAACGAGATCTCGGGTATGGAATGAAAGGCATTGTGGGTAGCAGCGTGGCTCGAGAGTTTGGTGTACGCTAGCTTGGCATTTGGCCGACTCGGTTCCGAGGGTTCAGAACCGCACCCATCAGTGAGGAATGGAAGAAGATTAACAACTTCAGATGGTTTATTAACTAAGCAAAATGTTTAAGATTAAGATAATTGATGAAACAATGACCAGAAAAGCAAAACTGGCACAAGAAAAATAATGGGCATGAAAAGAGATTAAACCAACAAAGAAGATAAGGGCAGAAAGGGCACATTAGGCATAAAGCTAGGAGACTGCATGTTTTTTGGCAAATTGCTGTGTTTTGGCATAACTATGCATTCGTATTGTATCAAAGGCATAATAAGAAGTTATGTACTCACCATAACGTTCCATCTGAGTAGGTGGCTTCATTTGTCTGCAACCTGTGGGTCTTGGATCCGATATCGGATCCGAGCCGGCAACTTGTTTCATAGCTAATGGATCCGAGCTCCTAGCTCCTCCCCTCACCCATAATCCCCTGCCAACCCTCCATGACCTCAGATCAAGTTTGCCCCTCTATAGATACCCAAAAAGGGTATTCCAATAAACAACTTACACAGATCCATTTGAAGGCCAGGGGGAAGGAGGGGGGGATGGTTGCAGACAAATTAAGCCACCTACTCAGATGGAACATTATGATGAGTACATAACTTCTTAATCTGAAGTAGGGACTTCATTTGTCAGCAACCTGTGGGACAGAGTCCCCAGCTACCTGAATCTTGGGTGACCATCATGGAAGGATATTGCGTAGCACCACAAAGCCAAAGGATGCTCTCCCTCTAGAAATTACGTCCAGTTTGTAGTGGTTAATAAAGGTATGAGATGAGGCCCAAGTGGCTGCCGAACAAATATCATCCAATGGAACTCTAGATTTGAAGGCAGCAGAAGTAGAGATGAAACGAGTGGAATGTGCACGAACTCCTTCAGGTGCGGGTCTCCCAGAAGCTTGGTACGCTAAAAGAATACATTGGGAAATCCAGCGTGACAAGGAGATTTTTGATACTGCTTTCCCCAAATTAAATTTGGCAAAGGAAATGAACAGCTGGTCGGATTGCCTGTGACCAGCAGTCCTGGGAGTATAAAAACGTAGCTGCCTATGAACATCTAATGAATGCAGCTTGTATTCTCCTTTATTCTGATATTTGGGAAAGACCGGTAGATTTATGGATTGATTTATATTGGTTTCTGATGCTATTTTGGGAAGGAAAGAGGGATTGGTCCTGAGGTACACTCTGTCCGGATGAAAAATCAAGTAAGGAGGCTTCACAGAAAGGGCTTGAAGCTCCGAAACTCTCCTCACTGAAGTAATGGCTACAAGGAATGCTATTTTCCCGGACAAGTATTTGAGATCCACTGAAGCGGCAGGTTCAAATGGGGGAGCAATCAGGGCTTGAAGAACTAGTGAAAGATCCCAAGGGGGTACGGCTTCTTTTATAGGGGGTCTGAGCAGAAAGGTGCCCTTGAGAAAGGTTTTACACAATTTGGCCGACATCAAGGGCCCTGTGTCATGTCCCACATGGTAATGGGAGATGGCAGCCAATTGTACTTTGACAGTTGAACAACTAGCGCCTTCCTGAAAAAGTCCAGTTAGGAAGTCTAGTATGGATGGAAGAGGGGCCGTAAAGGGATCTAGATTATGATGCTCCGCCCAGACGGAGAAACGTTTCCATTTACTGCGGTACACTTTCCTGGTGGAAGGTTTATGCGCTGCCACGAGGATGGCTTTGACTGGTGAAGAGATACAGAGAGTCCTAACTAGGAGTGGAACTGGAGCAACCAAGCTGTCAGCTTCAGACTGTCCAGATTTGGGGTTGACAAACCCGACGGATGGGAGATTAGATCCGGAGTGGGATCTAGAATCCAGGGGGGATTCACTAGGTGAGACCACAGTTAAGGGAACCAAGTTTGCCGAGGCCAGAATGGGGCAATGAGGATCATCCTGCTCCCCAACCGCGAGGCTTTCTGTAAGAGCTGTAGCATCAGGGGTAGAGGAGGATAGGCATAAAGCAGACCGGGCGGCCAAGCATGCACCAGAGCGTCTCTTGGAGTTTCCCCTGGAGGGGGAATCAGAGCGAAGAAATTGTCACATTTGGTGTTTGAGGGAGAGGCAAAATGATCGCAGCAGGGTTGCCCCCATATTGCAAATATCTGCTTCGCTACTAGTGGGTTGAGAGACCACTCGTAAGGGGTAAGAAAGGTGCGGTGGAGTTTGTCCGCTAGGATGTTGGCCCGCCCCGGAATGTGCGTTGCAATCAGAAAGCGGTTGGTGGAAATCGCCCATTCCCACACTCTCATGGCTTCACGCCATAGAGGGTAAGACCTGGTTCCCCCCTGTTTGTTGATGTACCAGACAACAGACATGTTGTCCGACTGAATTGCAATAGTTCCTACGGGGAGGAGATTCTGAAGCGCTTGCAACGCGTACAGCACCGCTCATCTCCAGAACGTTGATATGCTCGGAGGTCTCTATCATTCCACGTGCCTTGGATGGTCCTGCCTGAATAATGCCCCCTCACCCGAGGCAGGAGGCGTCCGTGGTCACCATGGCGAGAGGGGGAGGGGTGCAGAAGGGTCAGCCCGTATGGAGATCCGGAGCATGAAGCTACCATAACAGGGCCCTCCTGCAAGCCTTGCTAATAGCGATGGGGTGATGGAGAGGAAAAGACTGAAAGGACCATTGCACTAGAAGGGTCTAATGCAGTACCCTCATGTTCAGGCGGGCGCATGGAAGGAGCGTTATCGCTGACTGGAGGATGGCCCGCACATGAAGTTGCAAATTCCGTAGTCGTTCCGACGTCAGGAAGGCTCATAGATCTCTGGTGTCTATTCTGGCTCCTATAAATTCTATGACTTGTGTCGGGGCCAGAAAAGATTTGTCCGCATTGATCGTGATGCCTAATTGCGGGGCTAGGCGGAGAAAAATCTCTGGCTGAGGAAAGTAGATGCCTTGTTGGGGCGGTCAGGAGCCAGTCGTCCAGGTACGGAAAGACCTGCATTCCCTGGAGTCTCAGGTGGGCCGCTATTTACTGCTAACACCTTGGTGAACACCCTGGGGGCTGTGGTGAGGCCAAAGGGAAGGACCATGAACTGGTAGTGACTGGCTCCCAGCCGGAAGCGGAGAAACCTCCTGGATCGTCTGTCCATTAGAATGTGGTAGTATGCATCCTTGAGGTCTACAGAGCACATCCAATCGTTTTTCTAGATTGAAGAGTGACCATTCGGAATTTTTCCTTGGTTACCGACAGGTTCAAATGGGACAGGTCTAGAATTGGTCTCGAGTCCCTCGTCTTTTTTGGCACCAAAAATAACCTGGAGTAGTACCCTAATCCGAGCTGGTCTTGGGGGGATGGGCTGGATGGCTCTTTTCTAGCAGCTGCTGAATTTCTGCGGCTGCAGCCTCCCTCTGATCGGGTGGTACATCGGGGAGGTTCCTGATTTTGGGGACATGAAGTATTGGAATTTTGTACCCTCTGGATATAATTCGAAGCACCCAGCGGTCTGACGTGATGGACTCCCATGCCGCTAGTTGCTCCGAGAAGGGCCCCCCGACTGCCTCCAGAGTGGAGCAGCCGGGCAACCCTTCAGGGCTGCTGCGTGGGCCGGTCAGAGAAGGGTTCTCTGGACCCAAAGTTCCTCGGAGCCCCTCTGCCCCCGGGGTGGCGACCTCCCTGTCCTCCTCTGCCACGGAAGGACTGGTTGTCCGGAGCGGGTTGGGAGTGTTGCGATTTCCAGAACCACATCTTCTTCTGACCCTTTTGGTTCTTCGAAAAGGACCGCTGGGGAGCAGAGAAGCGGACTCCGACGGCAGACGTCTCCCCATCCTTCTCGCTCTGTAGTGTCTCGCGAACCGTTTTGCCAAACAGGGCAGAACCATCGAAAGGGGCATTCGCAAAGGACGCTTTAAAAGGCTCCGCAAAGTCACAATGCCAGAGCCAGGCCTGACGTCTCGTGACTAGGCCCGCTCCGCTAGCTCTAGCGGCTCCCTCGGTGGCGTGGGACAATAGCCGCATAGAGGTATTAGAAATAGATCTCAGTGGCCATTCGGGTGGAGTACAACCGTTTGTCCTCTGCCGACAGACTCAGGGGGGGAGGCAGCGTATTCTTTGATGAGATCCTGCTGCATCCTGATGACGTGTGCCATATAGTTCAGGGACCTTACCGAAAAGGTCGCTGAACTAAAAACTCGCTTCCCTAAGCGATCCATCGAGCGGGACTCCTTGCTTGGTGGATGGACTGAGGGGCTCTCGAGCTAGTTCCCTCTTCGTGGCTGCCGCCGTCAACATGGCATCTATGGGGGGACGCTTGCTCCAGTGGGACCGGTCTGCGGGGGGCTCAGTATCCTGTCCAGGCGTTTAGGGACTGGCTCCACAGTGTCCGGGTCCTTCCACGCCCTGGTGGTAATAAGGTCCACCAGGGGGTCAGCCGGAGGGGACACCCAAGAGGTAGACGGGCCTGCTTCGAATGCCTCCAGAAACACGAACTCGTCGGAAGCCTTGGGGGCAGACTACCCACCTCTGGATCCTAAGCATTTCCATGATGTTTCCAAAGGAGACATCCTCAAGGGGTGATCTTGGGGAGCCTTCCCCTTCATCCAAGTCTGTGTCCTCAGTTAAGGACTCAGGGGAGTCCACGTGCCTCCTCTTGCACTTGTGCTTGCGAGGCACTTCCTCGGGGGGGCTGTCCAAGGAGGTCTCGCCAGCAACATCCTGTTCCAATGGAACAACCTAGGACATCGAAGGAGGCTGTCCCTGTGGCCAGGTGATGGAAGCCTGGCCCAGCAGAGAGGGAGTGCAGGGTGGAGCTGAGACAAGGGCCGGGGGTCCTGATGCTCTCGACAGAGCCCTCCACTACATCGAAGGCCGAGGGGGAACCACTCTCCCTGGGCTCCAAGAGCCGACTCCCACTCGGATCCGATGAAGGGATCGGAGCCGGCGCCGAGACCATTGGATCTGAAGGACCAGTGTGCTCCGACCTGGACGGAGCCGAAGGCACACTGAATCCCCCGGATCCGAAGCTCGGCCCAAGGCTCCGAGAGGTCAGATTCGACAGACTCGAGGGCAGGGTCGGATCCGAAGTACCAAGTACTGTCGGCGCCGACCCACCCCCGGCTCCGACGCTGCCCGGCTCCGAACGCTCCGAACCCGGGTAGGGGGTCAGAGAAGAAGCAATTGGAGCAAAAAAGGGGGGAGGCAAGAGCACTCCCATCTGCAGTTGGGCCTGGATGAACCTTCGCATCATCCGGTCCAAGTCTGCATCTGACATACTGTAAGTCGATCTCGATGAGGCCACCGAGGCAGGCCTGGAATGCCGCCTCGATGACCTCGATGGAGATCGGGCCTCCTCCTCCTCGGGTCCTGGGGAGATCGGTGCCGAGGAGGAGGAGACCTAGGAGCTGTGGAGGGAGAAGCCCGCTTAGCCGGCGGGGCCGAAGCGGAGGCCTCGGCCCGCCGCTTGTGGTGCTTCTCCCTCCGTTTCTCCCTCCTAGCCTCCCTGTCCTCCGGCGCTTTAGCGGGAGTTTGAGTCCCGGCCGAAGGAAGGGGGGCAGGAGTGGCAATCACCACAGCCTGTGGTAGTGCCACAGGAGGATCGGGGTCCGAAGCAAAGTCGAGGCAAAAGTCCCGCCAGGACCAGCTTCGACCTCCACTCTCAGTGCCCTGGGGTTGAACGCTGCACAAATGGTACAGCCTGAGGAGGACTACACAGACACACAGGCCCCAAAACACACACACACTCACTAAACGGCCAGCGAAAGGAGGGAAAAAACTATATAAAAAGATATTAAATACAGGGAACCTGACTCTTACACACTTTTAAAAGCCAATGACAGAGAAAGTGGAGGAAAAATACACTTATCTGAAAATACTCGCTAAGAGCTCAAAAATCCAGCCATTCACAAGCGTGGCAAACTAGATCTGAGGTCATGGAGGGTTGGCAGGGGATTATGGGTGAGGGGAGGAGCTAGGAGCTCGGATCCATTAGCTATGAAACAAGTTGCCGGCTCGGATCAGATATCGGATCCAAGACCCACAGGTTGCTGACAAATGAAGTCTCTACTTCAGTTCTAGAGTTATTCGAAGTATCTTAAAGTGAGTAAACATGCTTACAGTGTGCTTATTACTGTGAATGTATTCTGAAGAGTTTGTGTGAGCCAAGTGCAACTATTTCGTGAAGTACAGTCAAAGTATAGTCATTACGAAAAGTTTCATGTGCTGGGTGTGTCTATTCGCAAAGTGCCACCATTACAGAGTGCTTCTTGCAATGTTAAAAACCATTAAGCATGTACCACAATTTAGGGGAAATTTCAGTGTGCTGTTTACTGTTTATTCGCAAAGTACAATTACTTTGAAATGTTTCTCACTCTGAGCTTCTTCTGCCCAGTTCATTCATACCATGCAATTATTTGAAATGTTTCTTAAACTTATGATAAATTACTTTAGCAGCACAGTAATTTCAAGAGTATTACAGTGCCAGAGAGACTTATTTCGCAAAGTTCAGTTATTCAGAGGCTTGTTGTGATATTGGCATAAAGTTCTGCCATATGTGCATGTGTGTTCGTGCATATCTGCAAAATCCTTCACTAGTACATGTTAATACAGTAGACAGGCTTTGAAAGCCCTTACCACTTGTACTTGATCAGAATATTGCAGAGAATTGGAGAATATTTGAGCAAGAGTACAATATTTTTATACAAGCAGCTTATTCAAAGATGCAAGCACCAGGGCATTCATTTTGCTAAACCTAGCTGGGTCAGAGGCCACTGAGAGAGCGTTCATTTGTGTATGCACCAGCAGTATTATGAGGGAGAAGGTGAAAATGGTCATATTGTCTGAACAGGCCAAATCAAGGAGAGAGAGTATTTCAAGCACAAATTCAGGGAAGTCTGTGTAACCCCCAGACAAATTACATTACAGATATTTGTTTTACACAAAAGATCTGAAACCAGGTGAAACTTTTGCAGCTTATACTACTGACCTGAGAAACAAAGCTAAAATGTGTCAGTTTGGTGACTTAAAAGATGCAAGACAGGCTCGTGTGTGGTATTAATAGTGCTGCTGTGAGAAAGATGTTGCTTTGTGACAGTGATTTAACATTGAGTAAAGCCATAGAGAGATTTGTCAAATCCATGAAGTTAGAGAAAAACAAGTACGCTGGCAACTGACAAGGGCATGGTTTCAGCAGGATCCACAGCAAATGTATATAGCATGCAACACATGGCAAACAGAAGTAGGCCTAAGCACACGGCAACCAGAGTCCCTGTTAGCACACCAGGGAAACCATGTAATTTTACAGTAAGTTCTAAGAAAGGAGCTTGCTCAGTGCAGTACAGACATGAATCTGCAAAACCCAAGTCCAGCTCTATTGTTAAAGGTCGCAATTGTGGTGCCAATCATGAGTCTAGAGAAATGCTTAGCATTTGTTCAGCAATGTCATGTATAAAAAATGGAATCATTTTCAAAAAATTGCAAATCAAGTAAACCCCACACAGTTGTAAAGAAGGGTCACTCAAAAAAGCAAAATGATCAATCAAGTAAACTACAATTTTATTTTCTATGTAGATGGTGTATCAGTAACTGGTGAAAGAGTTGAAGCAGTGAATTTGTCGTCAAAGATCGAAGTGTTTTGTATTGTCTAGATCAATGGTAAATGCGAGCTTAAAGTAGACACTGGTTCAAAGTGTAATGTTATACCAGCAGACACATTTGCTAAAGTAAGAACTAATGAGCAACTCAATGCGGCAAGTAGTGTGAAACGTGTTGCTTAAGGAGGTGAAGAAATTCAAATTGAAGGCTCAGTAATGCTTTCATGTTATGTGGCAAAGAACTCTTACAGCTTGCTATTCTATGTATTTCGAAGACCTGTGCAGTCATTACTGGGTCTCAGTTTGAGAATGAATCTGCGTTCTTTTACCAAAGAAGTTCATATAAGTGCATATCCTACTTCCATTTTTTCTGAAGCCATTTTCTCAGAGTACGCTGATGTTTTCGATGACAAGTTGGGCAAACTTCCAGTTGTGTACTCCATAAAGTTAGACCCAGAGGCCACTTCCGTAATCAGACAAGAAAGAAAAGATCCGATCCTATGCAGGACACAAAGCTCAGTTGGATAAAATGGTAGAGCAAGGTGTAATTTGTCCAGTTACAGAACCAACTGAATGGGTGTCGTCCATGGTAGCAGTTCACAAAGAGGTGAAGACAAAATCAGAATATGCATTGACCCCAAGAGATCTGAACAAAGCACAGAAGAGACCACATCTAATGCATACAGAAGAGGTCGCAGCCCTGATATTGAATGCCAGTTTTTCTCCCTCTTGAATCCAAAAAGTTCATTTTGGCAAGTGATGCTTGATCGCATATCCTCATTACGGACTACTTTCAGCACCCCATTTGGCAAATGCAGAGTCCTAAGGATGCTATTTGGAATAAACTTTGCAAGTGAAGTCTTCCAGAGCGTGCAATGGAGCAAATTTTTTCAGGTTACCCTTGTGCCATAACAGTAGAGGATTTATTGGTTGGAGGCAATGGTGAAGTAGAGCACGACAAACCTAAAAACAGTTCTAGACAGATCACGTGAAGTGAACTTAAACCTCAATCTTCTGAAGAATAAATACAGACTACCAGAAGTTACATATGTAGGTCATTTATTTACCAGCACCGGCTTGAGACCAGCTGACCAAGCAAGCAGCTATTCTTGAGGTGTCAACACCAGATAGCATTTCCTAGACATGCTCAAATATTTAGGCAAGTTCATACCAGACCTCTATGAGCTGACATGCGAAAATATTGCATGGTCTTGTTGGAACAGCATCAGAAGGCATTTAAGTAAAAAAATTGCCTCCCCATCTACATTAAGATACTACGATGTCAATAAACCAGTCACTCTTTCCAGAGATGCTTCAAAATTTGGTTTTGGTGCAATTATTCTTCAGGAATGCAGACCAGTAGCCTATACATTTAGAACACTTACCCAAACTGAAATACAATATGCTCAAATTGAGAAAGAACATTTGGCAATAGCATTTGCATGTTCAAAGTTTCATGACTATCCATGGTCGAGCTATTCAGATTGAAACTGATCACCATCCCCTAGTTACTATTCTAAAGAAGCCTATGCATTCAGCTCCAGTGATATTACGAAGAATGATGCTCAAATTGCAAAAGCACAACTTCAAAATGATCTATACAAAGGGCAAACTTCTTTATCTGGCTGATACCTTATCCAGATCCCCCAGAAATATGACGGAAAGGAAAGTTGTGTAAAATCTTACCATAACCATAGATGTCCTCTTCCATGTTGCAGTATTTACTAGTGGGTTTACCCTTCTTCCCCATCAGCTTGTTTGGCCAGGTTTCCAAAGCCTTTCCCATCCATGTTGGTGCGGACGTCTGACATGTTGGCTGGTATGTGGGCCATAAATGTGACGTCTGCGCTCACCAGTCCTCAGAAAGTACAGTTGTGTACACTTACCATAAATGTAGATGTTAGAGTGTATTCACTGTTGCAGTCATTACATTTGGGTTATCTGCTTGCAGGTAGCCCTCAGTCGGCCTGATTAACAGAGTCTTGGATCCTGCATTGGTTGCGGTCCCTTCTTCCATGACATCAGGTCGTCAGGGGTATAAAACATGCAGCCGAAGCCATTATATCACTTCTTGCCCCAGATGTCAGGTGCCCCCCAATGGAGAGCAATTAAATATAAAAATACAATGAAATACCTCCAACAAAAAAGCAAATACACCAAAAAGGCTTTCAAGCATAGTAAAGGAAAGCAGAGGTATAGCCAAAAGTTAGGGAGCTGGAGGGAGGGTAACCATGTCTGCAACAGTGAATACACTAACATCTACATTTATGGTAGGTGTACACAACTGTACTATGTTCTTCGTGTTTCACTGTTGCAGTCATTACATTTGGGTAGATTCCCAAAGCTGTGGTTGGGAGGAGGAGTTTAGATAGCATTGTGACCAGCTATAAGGCCCTGCAAGACTGCAGTGGCAAAGCCAGCTCTGGATTTAGAGAAAATTGGCAAATGGTAATGCATGGTGAAAGTATGTACAGAACTCCAAGTAGCAGCTTCTAGGATGTCCCTTGGTAGGGACGCCTCTGAGAAAGGCTGTAGAGGTAGATGCAGTCCTGGTGGAGGTCTGATCCCCTGGGGGATAGGTTTTCCATGGTGCTTATAGCAGAAATTAATATAATGACCTATCCATTTAGAAATAATTTGCTTTGAAATAGCCTTCCCCCCTGCCCTTACAGCAAATGCTGGAACACAAGTCCCAGACACAGTAGAGTCCACTCACAGCTTTTAATAAATCTTCTCAAGATAAACTTTAAGCGCTTTTCGTCTGCCCACAAAGCAGACTTCCTCAGAATTAATTTTTACAAAAACATATCGCATTTAAATAGTCTTCAGCACCAAAAACACGGGATAGTTAAATCATTAACCATTTAAGGAAACCACTACATAAAAACCTAATGAAGCATACAGAGACCTAAATAGTATTTAGACATGGTTTACAAATTTAAGTATGCAAGAATATACTATATTTTAAATTAAAAACCACTTGAACATGAAAACAAACATTCCCCAATAAGGTACAACCTTAAGGTACATGTTTTTAATCTCAGCAAACTCTCAAGTTTAAAAATCTCACCAACAGTGTTACACATTTGAACCAGGAACATCACCTACACAAAAATTAGTGGTGAAATCCAATTAAACCTTACCAAGCGTTGTACAACCTTAGAGTAAACATTTTATCTCAGCAAACTCTTCAATTTGAGAATGCTGCTAATAGAAGTGAATTCATTTAAACCAGGAATATTACCTGCATCCAATTTGATTTGCCACAAGTTCTAGCTCCTCCAATTTGAGGGTAAAAGGCCCCCCTCTAAAACTATGTTCCACCTTATCAATAGCTAAAAATCTAAAATTGTGATCGCTATTCAAATGGATGCGTTTGGTCAGGGCATTACCAGGCATGTTACGGTTAATGGCGTACAAGTGTTCCTACATCCTATCCCAGAGCCTACACTCCCGTTTTCCCTACATAAAAAGCAGGGCAATGAATACATCTGGCTAAGTAGACTATACCCTTAGAATTACAGGTAAAACTATCCTTTAATCTATATTTATGACCAAGGACTGAGAATGAATTAGCCATATCAACATGTTTACAATAATTACAATTCTCACATTTAGACATTCCACCTGGTCTAAGTGGTCTCTGATGTTGTCTTTCCAATAAGTCCTTAAGGTTCTTACCCCGTTTACACACTATATTTGGAGATAGACCAAATTTATCAAATAGGGTCCGATTACATCTAAACAGTTCCCAATTTTTCTTCAATATGTTCACACAAAGGGTACTGTGAACACTGAATGTGGTTATAAAACCACAAGACAGTAATTGACCCTTTTGTGAAACTGTACAATTATGCATAGGTGACACCAAGGTATCAGAACCTTGTGAGGTCAACCCTTCAATGCCTCTAAGTGCCAGTGATGTTCCTGGTTCAAATGTGTTTAACACTGTTGGTGGTATTTTTAAACTTGAAAGTTTGCTGAGATAAACATGTTCCTTAAGGTTGTACCTTATTGGGGAATGTTTATGTTTTCATGTTCAAGTGGTTTTTAATTTAAAATATAGTATATTCTTACATACTTAAATTTGTAAACAATGTCTAAATACTATTTAGGTCTCTGTATGCTTCATTAGGCTTTTATGTAGTGTTTCCTTAAATGGTTAATGATTTAACTATCCCACGTTTATGGTGCTAAAGACTATTTAAATGTGATATGTTTTTGTAAAAATTACTTCTGAGGAAGTCTGCTTTGTGGGCAGACGAAAAGCACTTAAAGTTTATTTTGAGAAGATTTATTAAAAGCTGTGAATGGACTCTACTGTGTCTGGGACTTGTGTTCCTGTTTTTATCTAGTTTCTTGTGCCTTTGTTGACCTACAGCAAATGCTACCAGCAGTTCAGATTTCCTTTGAGGTTTAGTCCTGTCCAAGTAGAATCTGAGTTGTCTGTGCACACCTAAGGAATGCAATATCCGTTCTCCTTTGTTCTGTGGACTGGGAAAGAAGGTTGCTAAATGAATGGAGTGATTGAGAGCCACAATGGATACCACCTTGGGTATGAAGGATGGATTGGTTCTGTGGGACACTCTCCGAATGAAAGATGATGAAAGGCTCCACTGCCATAAGGGCCTGTAATTCAGATACCCTTCTAGCTGAAGTGATTGCTAAAAGGAAAGCCGTTTTCCAAGAAAGAAATTTCAGGTCTGCAGTAGCAGCAGCTGGTTCGAAAGGAGGTAGAGTGAGTTTCTCCAAAACAAAGTTAAGGTCCCAGGCTGGGGTTGGAGCTCTCCTGGGTGGTCTTAAATTTTTTGGCCACTCTGGGGAACTGCTTGAGCAGTGGATGAGACAAGGGGGGGGGGGTCTGTGTTACAATGAGCTGAAATGGCTGAGGCATTGATTTTAATGGAGGAAAAAAAGACAGGCCCTTGTGAAACATCTCAGTTAAATATTGCAAAATCTGAGGTAAACTGGGCTCTTCTGTGCTCATGGCTCAAGACTGGTTCCAGGCAAAGAATCCTTTCCATTTTTCAGCATAGGATTTGCTAGTGCTACGCCTCCTTGCCTCTAAAATGATATCCATCACAGGGTTACAGAGGGATGGGTAAAGGAGAGATTATGTAATTAGCCAGGCTACAAGGTTCAGTGTTAGAAGCTGAGGGTGCAGAATCTGGTTCTCCTGTTGTGACAACAGGGAAGGAGTCTGAGGCAGGTGGCATGGGGATAAGTGACACTGCGCAGAAGGGGGTACCAGTGTTGGCGTGGCCAGTCTGGAGCAACAAAAATCATCCTTGATTTGTAGGTGCACTTGGTAGCTCAAGGCTGTGTTCCACAATGCCATGGCTAGTCTGCAGAGGGGGTATAAATGTGTACCCCCCCTGCTTGGTTATGTACCATATAACAGTGGTGGTGTCCGTCTTTACCATTAGTTATCCTGGAAGAATGTGGCCCTTGAAGGCTGTCAGAGTATTCTGTACCGCTAACATTTCTTTTTGATTGACATGCAGGTACATTTCACCTAGGTTCCATTTGCCCTGAATGCACTTCCCTCCCAGGTGAGACCCCCATGCATAGTCTGATGAGTCTGTTAGGGTTAGGGCAGCAGGGGGGGTTGTGTGAAAGGTAGTCCCTTGTTTTGGTGGCATTCCTCTGCCCACCAAAAGGACTCTAGACATAGGCAAGGTATGACAGGAATCATTGTTTCTAGGTCTTGAGAATGTTGACAAAGGCTTTTTAGATACCACTTAGTTTCCTCATATGCAGTCTTGCATATGGAATTAGAAGAATGCAGGAGGCCATGAACCCCAAGGCTTGCAGTATTTATTTTGCAGATAGCAGGGTTTTTGTGGCCACTTGTTTGAAGTAGGTTGTCGAATGAATTTGTTTCTCTGGCGTGAGGTAAGCCGTCTGGAAGTTGTGTTTAAGCTTGCTCCCAGGAATATAATTTGTTGACAGGGTACCAGGTGTGATTTCTTTTCGTTTATGGTGTACCCCAGACAAGTTAGAACCCTTTGTACAAAGGCCAGATGATTCAAAAGTATGTCCTGGCTTTCTGCCTGAATTAGACAATCGTCCAGGTATTTCTTGGCCTGCAAAATGCAATAACTGGAGCTAAGCACTTTGTGAATACTCTGGGTGCAGTAGATAAGCCAAAGGGCCAGTGCAGAGAAAGTACAGTTGTGTACACTTACCATAAATGTAGATGTTAGTGTATTCACTGTTGCAGTCATTACATTTGGGTAATCCTGCTGGCAGGTTGCTCTCAGCCGGCCTGAATTCCAAAGTCTTGGGCACTGCGTCAGCTGCTGTCGCCCCTTCCCTGACGTCAGGTCGTCAGGGATATAAAAGAAGCAGCCAACGCCATTTTCTTCAGTTTTTCTTGCCCCAGATGTCAGGTGGCCCTTAAAAGGGTAGCCAAATCATATTATATATATATATTCAAAAAACGAACAAAAGCCCAAGTAGATGAATACAGCAAATCCATGCAGATAGGAGCCTCGTGAGTGATAAGAATAGTCCAAATAATCCAACAAAACGTAATGATAAATAATAAATGAAAATCCAGACGTTCTAAAATTGGAGAATTTTAATGATAAATGTGAGCGCTTTCACGGAAACTATCTCCGCTTCATCAGACATACGAGATAGTTTCCGTGAAAGCGCTCACATTTACCATTAAAAGTCTCCAATTTTAGAACGTCTGTGGATTTTCATTTATTATCCATCATTACGTTTTGTTGGATTATTTGGACTATTCTTATCACTCACGAGGCTCCTATCTGCTTGGATTTGAGATATATATATATATAAATCAATAAGTGCACCAATATAAATTTTACCTTCATCTATAAGCAAATACACCACATAGGTTGTATAAATCAGAGAAGGAAAGATAAGATCCATAGAAAAAAAAGGATGGGTAGCCTGGACTGCAACAGTGAATGCACTCTAACATCTACATTCATGGTAAGTGTACACAACTGTACTTGGTTATTCGTGTTTCACTGTTACAGTCATTACATTTGGATACAGTCCCCAAAGCTATGGTTGGGAGGCTGGAGCTAAACAGCATTAGGAGTGGCTATGAGGCCCTGCACAACTGCAGTGGCAAAGCCTGCCCTGGATTTAGAGTAGAATGGCAGATAATGCTTTGCAAAGGTGTGCACTGAACTCCAAGTAGCCGTCTCTAAAATGTCTCTGGTTGGTACTCCCTGGAGAAAGGCTGCTGAAGTGGCTGCAGCTCTGGTGGAATGTGGCCTAATGCCCTTAGGCACTGGCTTGCCATGGTGTGAATACCAAACGAATGCAGTGGCCTATCCACTTTGAGATAGCATTTCCTTGTGATCCTGCAGCATATGCCACTAGTAATTGCTCTGTCTTCCTGACAGTTCTGTCCAAGTAGAATCTAAGCTGACTGTGTACGTCCACAGAGTGCAGAATTCTCTCCCCCTTGTTCTGTGGATTAAGAGCCACACTGGACACCACTTTAGGCATAAATGTTGTGTTTGTTCTCAGAGACCCTGTCTGGATAAAAAAATGATAAAAGGTTCCACAGCTATGAGCGCCTGTAGCTCTGAAACTAGTCTTGCAGAAGTAATTGCTAGGAGCAGAGCTGTCTTCCAAGATAAAAACTTTACATCAACAGTAGCAGCTGGCTCAAAAGGAGGCAGGGTGAGCTTTTCCAAAACATAGTGGAGGTCCCATGCAGGTATTGGTGATCTCCTTGGAGACCTTAAATTTTTGGCTCCTCTGAGGTATTGCTTTAATAAGGGATGAGAAAAAATTGGTGGCTCTGTATTGTAATGAGCCGAAATGGCAGAGGCATGAATTTTAATTGACAAAAAGGATAGGCCTTTGTCCAGCATCTCAGTAAAGTATTGCAAAATCGGAGAAATATTTGGTACAATTGTATCAGTTCCTTGTGCCTGGTTCCATGCACAGAATCTCTTCCATTTTCCAGCATAAGACTTTCTTGTACTAGGCCTTCTGGCTTCCAGAATGACATCCTTCACAGCTTTGCTGAGAGGGTTTTTTTGTATGACTACATTATCCGCTAAGCTGCCAGGTTTAATGTCCTGAGTTGGCTGTGCAGGATCAGATTGTTTTGCTGGGACAGGAGACGAGGTAATTGAGGTAAGGTCCAAGCTGGGTAACGAGACAAGTTCCTTAGGATTGGATACCAGTGATTGCCCCAGACTGGCCCCGCCAGTACTATCATCTTTGGTTTCTCCTGTCTGACCTTTAGGAGTACCTTGGGGAGGAGAGGCAGTGGAGGGAAGGCATATACTGATATTTTTTTCCAGCTGAAAGATAGGGCGTCCAATTTCCATGCTTGTCTGTGATAGGTCCCTGTGCAGAATCTTAGTTGATAGTTGTGAGGAGTGGTAAATAGATCTATGTCTGGGCATCCCCATTTCCTTGTTATCATGCTGAAGACTTGTGGATCCAGCTGCCACTCGTGGGGATCCATGAGGTTTCTGCTTAGTTCATCTGCCAGAGTATTTTCCTTTCCTGGCAGGACTTGTGCCTGCAAATGTACTTGGTAAGGCAAAACTTTGTCCCACAATGTCATGGCTAGTCTGCAAAGGGGGTAAGAATGTGTGCCCCCCTGCTTGTTTATATATCACATGACCGTGGTGTTGTCTGTCTTTAGCAGTAGTTGTCCCAAATGAAGTAGGTCTTTGAAGGCTGTCAGGGCATTTTGAACAGCTAGCATCTCTTTTTGATTGATATATAGATGCATTTGGTTTGAGGTCCCATGTGCCCTGAATGCATCTTCCTGCCATGTGGGCCCCCAGGCATAATCTGATGCATCCGTTGTTAGTGTCTGCCTGGCTGGGGGTAATGTGAATGGCTGTCCCTTGTTCTAGTGACAAGCCTTTGCCCATCGAAACTACTGTTGCAGGCAGTGAATGAGAGTAATCATTGTTTCCAGGCTGTGGCAATGTTGAGTCCAAACACTTTTTAGGTACCACTGAAGTTTCCTCATATGCAGTCTTGCATATGGAATTAGGAGGATGCAGGATGCCATGAAGCCCAAAGCCTGCAGAATTTTTCTTGCAGATAACTGGGCCTTTGTTGCCAACATTGTGAAATTGGTAGTCAGTTGCCTTTGTCTGGTGTGAGATAAAACATCTGGGCAGTTGTATTCAAGCTTGCACCCAGGAATGTTATATCTCGAGAGGGTACTAGTTTTGATTTCTTTTTGTTGACTGTGTACCCTAGGTATGTTAGAAGTCTTTTCACAAACGCCAGATGAAGAAGAATGTCCTTGTTCTCTGCTTGAATTAGACAGTCCAAGTAAGGGTATATCTGTATTCCTCTGTCTGCAGAATGCAATTACTGGTGCCAGGCACTTTGCAAAGACCCTGGGCACAGTAGATAAGCCAAAGGGCAGTGCAGAGAATTGGTAATGTACTGAACCAGCCTTGAATCTGAGGTGTCTTCTGCACGATTGCCTGATTGGAACATGCAGGTATGCCTCTTAGGTTTAAAGTCACAAGCCAAGCATTCTTGCCCAGCATGGGCAGAAGCTACTGCAAAGTCAACATTTTGAATTGTGGAATATCCAGGAATGTGTTCAGAATAGATAGGTCCAGTATCTGCCCTCCAGGGTCTTGTCCTTTCTGGGTACCAAGAAAAGTCTTGAGTAAAATCCTCGTCCCTGCTCTTGTACTTGCTGTACATGTCCATGAGGGATGAAACTTGTTTTTGTGCCTCTGAAAATTGATTTTTTTGGCAGATCTGGCCAGCCGTTTGCCTTTGGCAGAGTATGGAAATGGAATTTGTTGCCTTGTGACACTATATTTAGAACCCATTTGTCCTGGGTTATAATGTGCCAATTTTGAGCAAAAAGTGATAATTTTCCCCCTAAGGGTGCTGCCAGAAGATAAGTGCTTGGTGCAGGCAGGGAAAAGTCATTGGGACTGCTTTCTGTATGTTTGTGCTTTATCTTCTCCAGCTTTGGAGGTAGCAGTACCCCATTGTTTTGACCTATAAGAACCTTGCGCCTGGGATCTGCCCCTTGGGCGTCGGGATCTGCCCCTCTGAGGTCTGTCTGACACAGGAAAGAACCAATTTTTTGTGGCCAGTGTCTACTAAACCTAGGTGGCTGTACTTGTAAAAACTCTAACAGTTTGCATATATTTAGTTTTGTCTTCCATTTTCATTAACACCTCTTCTGCCTTGGCACCAAAGTATCATGCTGTAAAGGTGCATCTAGTAACTCAATTTTAACATGATCAGGCAGATTTTGTTCCTTTAACCAAGCATGCCTCCTAATTACAGAACCCGTAACTGCGGCCCTACAGGAGGCCTCCAAAGAATCAAAACCACATTGCAAAGTATGCTTTCCAGCTTGTTCAGCTGCGTGCAATAAATACTGCATTTCTTTGTTTTCAGCACATTCAGAATTTAACATCATTTTCTGTTTAAGCAATCCCATGAGATGTTGCTGATACTTGAGCATATGAAACTGACTGTTTAAGGCCCTTATAGCCAAAGCTGCAGATGTGTAAACCTTTTTTCCCCCAACTATCCGGTGCCCTTGAATCTCTGTCAGAGGGGGTTGGGTTTTTTTGCTGTAGAGGCCTTAACTCCCTTGGGACCCTGTGAAATAGTTTCTGGGTCAGCAGCAGGGTTTTTAAAAAGAAATTTGTGAGTCAGGAACCCTGTAGTATCAGTCAGGCTTAACAGGAGCTGGAGGTAAGGAGTCAGAGGTCAAACTAGACTCCGAAAACACATCTACAATGTCTAATGGGAGGAATGGCCAGAGGCCTGTGCTGTGGAAGTAAAAGGAAATCCCTGAGCATCTTTTTAGATTCTGAAAAATCTTGGCTTTCCCAGTGAAAATGCTCCCTCATGGTATGCAAGGTTTCCCCAAAGGAATAATCCTCAGGAGGGGATGCTGAAGGTGTAGATTCTTCAGCATCAGAAACCTCATAGGGGGGTAAAGAATATCCCCGAAAAGAAGAGGAATCTGACTATGAATCTTCAGATCAGGTTTCTATTTCTTCTGCCTCTTGCCTAAGCCTCTTATCTGGAAGGGGATGGGAAACCCTGATCAAGGTAATCAGGTCTTCAGCCATCTTGATCTGTTTTTTGGGCATAGAGGCTTGTACACGTGGCTCATGAGTTTTTCTTTGTATAGAAGCTGCTTTAGTCTTTGATGCTGAAGTCTTTTTAAACGTAAAGATGTTGTGGTCTGAATACACCCTCAGAAGCTGGTACTTGCTCAGCGGCTCAGGACCCATCTGAGGGATTAGCGTCAGAGGCTCCAATACTTTGAGTATCCAGTGGCATGGCAGACTCCACGTGGGAGTCGTTAACGGCCTGCGACTCTAAAGTAGCAGGTGTCACGGGCTGCGAAAGCGCCTCACTGAGAACCGGCGATTGGCTTAGGAGAAGCTTCGTCGTTGGTTTTGGGCCTCGGTTGTTTTTCTCTATCCTTTTCTTTGTGTTTTTTGTAAACTCTGGTAGTCGGGTGGCTATCCAATGACATTTTAGGATAATTAAACCTGCTACCAAAATACATTAAAGCTAAAGTATACAGACGCTTAATGGTGCGTTGGTTAAATCTAGCACAAAACCGACAACCAGAAACGTTGTGACCAGGGCCTAGGCAAGGAATACAGTAAGAATGAAAATCCTTGAGGTATTACCTTTCCACAAGTAATACAATTAACTTTTTCTGACATCGGTCTGGAGCAAGAAAACGGGGTACTTAGCTTTATTTTGGTTCTGAAACTCAAACACGACAATTTCAGGAGTCGGCCGACCGGCACTTTCCAACTGCTTCGGGCACCGCGCAGCAAGAAAGACTGAAGAAAATGGCATCTGCTGCTTCTTTTATACCCCTGACGACCTGACATCAGGGAAGGGGCGACAGCAGCCGACGCAGGACCCAAGACTTTGGAATTCAGGCCAGCTGAGAGCAACCTGCCAGCAGGATTACCCAAATGTAATGACTGCAACAATGAAACACGAAGAACATCTGATAGTGAGTATAGCCTGCTTTGAAGCGTAGGTATCTTCTGTAAGATTACCTGATTGGGATTGTGCAGGTATGCTTCTTTTAAATCTAGTGTTGCCAACCAGGCATCTTCGCCTAGCGTAGGAAGTAATTGGGTGAAGAGTCAGCATCTTGAATTTTGGAATCTCCAAATAGGTGTTTAGAGTAGACCGGTCCAGGATATGACGCCATGAATGGTCTTTTCTGGGCATCAGGAAAAGTCTAGAGTAGAAACCTTGTCCCTTTTCCTCTTCTCGTACCAGTTGAATAGCCCCCATGCTTAAGAGAGAAAGTACTTGTTTTGGGGCATCTGCCCACTGATTTGGGGGTAGATCCGGCCACCCGCTTGGTGTTAACATCTGGAAGTGAAATCTGTATCCCTGGGACACTACATTTAAAACCTATTTGTTCTGGGTAATGAGTTCCCAGTTCTTTGCAATGAAGAGCAATCTTTCCCCCCAAATGGGCAGTCAGTTGATAAGTGCTTGGAAATTTTAAAAGGAAGTCACTGAGACAGTTTACCATAGCGGGGAGTCTTATTCCCAGACTTGGAAGTGGAGGCCCCCCACTGCTTAGTTCTGTGTCCCCTGGGACTGAAACCTGGGGGTTTTTGCTATGTCTGGGTTTGGCTTAAGAAGACCTGGAAGTGGCTGGAAAGGACCAGTTCTTAGAGGGCCAGTGCCTACTAAATCTAGGAGGCTGAACTTGTAAAAAATCTTTAACAGTTTGCATAGATTTAGCTTCATCTTCCATCATTTTAAGAACTTCCTCAGCCTTGTTGCCAAACAGGCGGTCCTGATTTAAAGGAGCATCCAACAATTTAGCTTTAACATGATCAGGCAAAGATTGCTCCTTGAGCCAAGCATGCCTTCTGAGCACAGACCCAGTAACAGCAGCCCTGCAAAAGGCATCTAATGAATCAAAACCGCATTGCAAAGTATGTTTTCCAACTTGTTCTGCAGAATGCATTAAATCCTGTAATTCTTTATTTTCCACACAGTCAGGAATTATCATTTTCTGTTTAAGCAGTCCCAATAACATGTTGCTGATACTTTAACATATGAAACTGGCAGTTTAAAGCCCTTATGGCCAAGGTTGCAGAAGTGTAAACCTTCTTACCCCATCTATCCAGCGCCCTGGAGTCTCTATCAGAAGGGGTAGGATTTTTATGCCCTTGGGCCCCTGTGAAATAGTTTCTGGATCTGCAATAGGATTTTTAAAAAGGAACTTGTAGGACTCAGGGACCCTGTAGTTATGTCAGGTTTTCTGGGAGCAGGAGGCAGGAAATCAGGAGCCGAACTACACTCCGAAAAAGCATCAACAATGTCTAGTACTGGAGGAATAGCTAAAGGCCTATGCTGAGGTAGAAGGAAATCCGTAAGTCACTTTTTTGAATCAAAAAATCCTGGCTTTCCCAGTGGAAATGCTCCCTTAGAGTATGTAAGGTTTCCCCAAAATAAAAACCCTCAGAAGGGGAAGCAGAGGGAATGGAGTCCTCTGCATCAGAATATTCATAAGTAGATAAGGGCAAACACAGATCAGAAGAATCAGAAAAAACAGAATCCTGATCAGAAGATTCATAATCAACTTCAGTCCTAGGCCTCTTAGAAGGGGGGGGGGGTTGGCTACCCCTGATTAGAGTTAATAGATCTTCAGCAATTCTTATTTGTTTTTTAGGCATAGAGGCCTGAGCATGTGGCCTGGGCGCCAGTTTTTTAGGCATATATTGAGATTTAGGCCTAAGCAAAAAAGGTGTCAGTTTAATATGCAGGTCCGCAGGCCTGAATACACCCTCCGAAGCCAGTGCCTGCACAGCGGCTCCGGACCCTCCAAGGTAGAGACATCTGCGGGTTCCATAGTTAAAGCATCTCGCGGCATTCCGGACTACGAATGGGTCTCAGTAGAGGCCTGTGAATCAAAAGTAGCAGGTATCAGGGGCTGCAAAAGCACCCGTGAACTGGCGACTGGCTTATGAGAAGCGTGGTCGGCAGTTTTGGACCTTGGCGGCCTGTCTGAGTTTTTTCTGAATCCCGGTAGTCTGATGGCTAACCGACATTTCTGGATAATTAAAAAGAGAACCGAAATATTTAGAGGTGAAAATATACAGACTACGGACAGTGCGCTGTTTAAATAAAGCACAAAACCGACAGCAAGGTACGTCGTGGTCAGGGCCTAGTCAAGGAATGCAGTACGAATGAAAATCTTTGAGGTATTTGCAATTATTAACTTTTACTGACATCGGTAAGGAGCAAGAAAAAGTTTCCCCAAAGGAGTACTTCGCTTTAGTTGAAGACTTTGGTTCTGAAACTCAAAACGAAAATTTCAGGAGTCGGCCGACCGGTACTTGCGAACACCTTCTGCTTCGGTCACCACACGGCAAGACAGACTGATGTAATTGTGTCGGCTGCATGTTTTACATCCCTGACATCATGGAAGAAGGGACAGCAACCGAAGCAGGACCCAAGACTTTGTTAATCAGGCCGACGGAGGGCTAACTGCAAGCAGATAACCCAAATGTAATGACTGCAACAGTGAAACACAAAGAACATCCTTGTTGGCTAGGCTTACATAGGCCCGTGGGCAGATAGCCTCGTACCTACCTATGAACCTATGTGGTCTAGTTTGTAGTGTTTGGTGAAGGTGTGAACTGAAGACCAGGTGGTTGCCTCCAGGATAGAGGAGGTATCCAGGCCCTTGTCCTGAGGATGCTATGGCTCTAGTGGAGTGGGCTCTTGCTGTACCCTGAAGTGATTTACCATGGTGCTGGTAACAGCAGGTAATGGCCTTTGAGATCCAGGTAGAAATAGTCTGTTTGGACACAGCCTTCCCTACAGCCCTAGGGTGAAAGGATATGAAAATCTGGTCAGTCTTTCTGATAGACAGTGTTGTGGAGGTAGAATCTAATTTGTCTGTGAACATCCAGGGAATGAAGTACTCTGACTTCTCCCTTGTGGGTTTGGATAAAAAACTGGTAAGTGGATGGCCTAATTGAGAGACAGGTCATTGACTACCTTGGGCATGAAAGATGGATTTGTCCCGAGAGTAACCCTGTCTTTAGGAAAGGCAAGAAAAGGAGGGGTAGCCATTAGTTCCTGGAGCTCTGATACCCTCCTGGCAGAAGTGATGGCTACTAGAACTGTCTTCTAGGTGCAGAGCTTTAGACAAGCTTGATTACCAGGCTCAAAGGGTGGCAGTGCAAGATTCTCCAGCACATAGTTGAGATCCCAAGGAGGTGGTGTGGGTTTCCGGGGGGGGGGTCTGAGATGTAGGACCCCTTTGAGGAAGAGTTTCGAAGGTAGTCTGGATGCCAAGAGGGATTCATGGTGCAGAAATAGACAGGTGTGCCTTAATAGATGAGTAGGCCAGGCCGGTCTGAAGTAACTCACAAATAAGACAGCACTAGGGGAATGTCGCTGGTGAGCAGATCCAGCTGCTTATTTTGACACCAAGAAATTAACCTTTTCCATTTAGACAGGTAAGATTTTCTAGTGTTCGGTTTCCTGGCCTCCTGCAGGACACGGAGCACGTCCTCATTGTAAAGGTGTCTGTATGGGATCTGAAGACTATCCGCCACAGGGTCAGGTGTAGCAGCTGCCACTGTGGGTGGATTACAGATCCCTTGTGCTGTGTGAGATGGTCCACTCTGTGGGGTAACTTGTGGTGACTGGCCTTGGACAATTGGAGAAATAAGGGGAACCACTGTTGTCGGGGACACTAGGGAGTCACCAGCAAAATTTTTGGATCGTCTTGCTGAATCCGTAGCAGGACCTTCTGAATAAGGGGGAAGGGGGGATGCATAAAGTTATCTCCCCCTCCATGAAATAGTGACTGCATCTGTTGCCAATGTCTGTGGGTCTGGTGTCCTGGTACAATATCCAGGAAGTTGCCTGTTGGTGGAGGCAAACCGGTCTATTTGTGGTGTACCTATCTGTAGACCATGTCCAGGAAGATGTCCCTGTGGAGCATCCACTCGTGATTGTTTGTGCTGGTTCTGCTCAAGAAATCTGCTTGGGAATTGGAGAGAGAGGGAATGTATGCTGTTTTCAGGGTAATACCATGGGAAGTGGCTACTTCCCACACTAGTGTAGCAAGTCTGCAGAGTAGGTAGGAGTAGGTAGGCGTAGGTAGGACTTGGTCCCCCCCCCCCCATTTGTTGATGCACCAGAGGACTGTGGTGTTGTCTGTGTATATCAGGAGGGATCCCTTCTGGAAAAAAAAGGAGTGAATGACTAAAGAGCTAGGAGGACTGCCCTCATTTCTCTGGCATTGATGTGTTCCATTTCTGCCTGTATGTCCACAGACCTTGAACTTTTCGATGGCTGAGAGTGGCCCTCCACCCCAGGTCTGGGGCATCCGTATGCATGACCTGAGAAGGTTGAGATGGATGGAGGGGAAGTCCTGAGTTGAGCTACACCTGGTACAGCCACCATAAGATTGCCTGCTTTAAGCATGGAAGCAAAGGCACAATGTGTTCCAGTGGGTGGTTGTGCTGCTTCCAGACAGAGGGTAGGTACCACTGTAGTCTTCTCATGGGTAATCAAGCTAGGGGTAGCATACAGATGGTAGCTGCCATGTAACCCAGCAGCTTGAGGTACTGCCTTCCAGTCAGATGAGAGGACAGTAGTATCCATTTCAGATGATATGTAAGAGAACTCACCTTTGCTGGGGGGAGGTATGCCTCCAAGTCTGTGCAGATTCTGCACCCTAAGAACACAACGTCTTGGGTCAGTCTGAGGTTGGACTTTGGAAAGTTTATTTGGAACCAAAGAACCTGTAAAAGAGACACTACAAACTGGATATGGGTCAAGAGTGATTTTTGGCTAGCAGCCTGTAAAAGCATGTCGTCCAGGTATGGGAATATTTGTATCCCTTTTGTCCTGCAAAAAGCTATTACTGGAGCCAGGAATTTGGTGTAGACTCTGGGTGCAGTTGAAAGTCCAAGAGGCAAGGCAGAGAACTGCAAATGTGAGGAGCCCACAAAGAATCTTAAGTATTGCCTGTGTGTGGGTCTTATGAGAATTTAAGTAGGCATCCTTGATGTTTAGTGTAGCTAGGAAGCCTTTTACCATAATAAGAGGAGTTGGCAGTGTCAGCATTTTGAAAGTTAGCACCTTTAAGAAAAGACCGAGTCTTGAGAGGTCTAAGATGGGTCTCCATGGCCCTTCTTTTCCGGGAACTAGGAAAATCCTTTAGTAGAACCCTTTTCCAAATTGGGATGGAAGGATCCTTTCTATAGTGCCCTGGTTTAAAAGGGACTGTAGTATAGGAAGCAGGAGGGGCAGTTGGTGAGCAGGAGGTTGTGGCTTGCCTAAATTTACTGGGGAGGTTATCCAAGACAATGCAACTTTCTTGGAGTATGGAGAGGACCCACTTGTCTTTAGTGATCTGATTCCAAAGAGAAAGGCAGTGGGATGGAGGTAGCTGGTGGGGGAGGCAGGAGTGGCAGATAGACGCTACCTATCCTGTTCTGAAAGGGTGTCCTTTGACTAGAGGAGGAAGGTGCTCTAGCTAAAGGATTTTTCTTTCATTGCTTGCCTGTGTCTAGATTGAGGAGCAGGATTTGACTGTTTTCGCAAGGTAGTTCCTGTAGAATTTAGGTACAGGAAAAACTAGCAGGTGTTTAAGATCTTGCATCTCTTTTTCCTTTTGTTGCAAGGATTTGAAAAGATCTGCTACTTCAGAGCCAAATAACGCAGCATTGTGTCAAGTGGTGCATCATTGAGCTTAGCCCTGAAGTCATCTGGCAGAGGTTGCAAGAGCAGCCAGGAGCATCTGCGAAGTGCAGAATCTGAAGCTGCCGACCTTGCTGATTCTGCAACATCATAGCTGCATTTAATAGAATGCCTGGTGACTTGGGACATAAAGGCCAGTAGAGAAGACATAGCTGCTTTGGCTGAGGAGTCTGGAATGTCTGCCAACAGTTTGGTGGCAGAGTCTAGGAGAGAGAGGGCGTACTTTGCCATACGAGTCTAGTAATTGGTAGCTCTAAATGCCCAAGTGGAAGAGGTGTAAATCTTTTTGCCTATCCTTTCCATAATTTTGCTGTCAGCAGAAAGGATGGTGGTGGTAAGCAAGAGTTTGGAAGCTTGGTCTGTAGACAGAGATTGTAGCTGGATCTGCTGGAGGGCACTTAAATCAAATGCTTAGCAGAGTCTGGGAGTTTATACAATCTGTCCGCTATACGAGGAACAAGGGGTTGAGAGTCCAGATTGACTGACGCAGTGGAAAAAGTCTCCAAGGCAGGCAGTATAAGAATATAAGAGAAATGGCTGAATAGCTTGCTGTTTCCATCTGGATGAGGTCATAGTCCCGGTTTTGTACTTCAGACAGGTCTGTGGTTCCCATTTGAAGTGTTCCTTCATTTTAAAAATAGTTTCAGAAAAGGTCAAGTCTTCAACACAGGAATCTGGGTCTATAGATTCTTCCTCTGCGGATCAGTAACCAAAGAAAGAAGATAGTTGTGAATTACAAGAGGGAATCATCTGAGGAATCTTCCTCTTCCCTGTTAACCGTCTCAGCAGGTTGAAGCCTAGGACTAAGGAAAGGAGGAAAAGGTGCAGGAGTAGAAGTAGCTGATGTAGGCTTCAGGGCCATGAAAGCTGAGAAAAGGCATTGGTTAAAAGCCGGCCAGTCTGGAATACTTTCTGTTGGCGGAGAAATATGCTTTCTTTTTTCTCTCCTCTTGAGAGTCCCAATGGGCATCTGTTTATGAGTGGGTGTCAAAGTCTGAAGAAGGGAATTGGACGGTTCCCATGAACATGTCGTCGTCCCCCCGGCATCCGAAACAGTCACCAGAATAGCCTCTGCTAACGTGCTCTCGCTCACCAGTAGTACAGCTTCCTCAGCGGTACCCTCGACATCCAGTGTTGCAGATCTGGTTCTAGATCCTAAGGCCAGGCTGTCAGCCACAGGCTGTGGAACAGCTGGAAGAGGCCCACAATTGTAACACCTCGTAAAGATCTGGCCTTTTATTTTGGCGATTCAGAGGGGACATCTGATGAGCCCTCCATACGCAAAGCAAGTTGTTTCAGACACTGGCTCTCTAAATACAAATTTAGCGCATGCAGACCATGTTTTCGGAACAAGGGCCTGGCAAATGGGGCAGGTCTTATAATCATGCAACCGTCCGAGAGAGCAAACACTTATCGTGGGTGTCTTTAAAAGGGATCTGATGGCAGCACTGACATTTACCCTTTCTGGATGACATGAAAAGGCAGCAATACAAAAGGAAGAACTGAAAAGGTACCCAACGAGATACTTAGCTTGAAACTTGACTCAGTCTTCAGCGAAGTAAGAACACCTGGTGTACAACTGGCAGCTGGAAAGTTCTGAGGGATAATACGTGCCATCACTTTTATGGCCCACATATTCTTACCTAGAATTGACGTCTCGCGCACCTAGGAAAGACTGAAAGCTTTTGGATACTGGCCGTACATACGCAAGACTAGAACAGTAAACACATATGCAGAACACTGCAACCTAAGAACAGAAGGACATCTTGTGTTGACTGCCCTTGGGTAGGTGAAGTAGTAAGGGGAAACCAATGCTGCCTTGGCCAACAGGGAGTTACCCGCAAGGTTTGAGACTATTCCTTCTAAATTTTCATACGGACTCTTTGTACGAAAGGGTAGGGGGGAATGCATAGGCGTAGATCCCCTTCCATGAGGTTGAGAGGGCGTACAACTCCTTCCAGGAGGTTGAGACAACGTCCACCTTCCAAGCCTCTAGGTCTGGTGCCCTGGAGCAGAAGGTCGGGAGCTGTCTGTTCATGGGGGAAGCAAAGAGATCCACATCCGGAATACCCCATCGATGGACCTGGTCCAGTAACATGTCCCTGTTCATCATCCATTCGTGAGACGGGGTCATGGTCCTGCTTAATGAATTTGCCATCATATTGTCTGTGGAGGGGGATATATACTGCCTGGAGTAAGATTTGTTTCTCCAGGGCGATCTCCTAAGCCTGCAGTGCTAGTCTGCACAGAAGGTAGGACTTTGCCTCCCCACCCCGTTTGTTGATGTACCACAACACAGTGGTATTGTCTGTGTATCATCTAAGGGTGCCTGGTAGAAACTGACCCTTGAAAATTTTCAAGGCCAATATCAAGGCTCTCATTTCCTTGATATTGATGTGATTTTTTTTTTTTTGTTTGAGTGGAGGGTCCCATGCATTTGTTATGCTCCATTTTCTTTAGGTTGCATCCCAGTCTGTGTCCGATACAGCTGTAAAGAGATCCTGGTTGGGGGGATATAGGCTGTAGGGGCAAGCCAGGATTTGACTGAATCTGGGAGATCCACCACTTCAATTCCCTGGTCAGTCATGGAAGCAAGGAAATCATGAACTCTAGAGGGTGCAAATGTTACTTCCAAATTGTCCTTGGATACCACTGGAACTTCATGTGTAGCCTTGCCATGGGGATAGTTGAGGCCATAAACCCTAAGATTGAGGAATTCCCTGGCTGAGATGGCTTTGAGAGGAAGGATTTCCTCGAAGAAAGATGTGAGCATCACAATTTTTTATGGTGGTAGGCAAGCCATTTGCCTTGTCAGAATCCAACATCCTAGAAACACCTGATCTAGAGATGGTATCAGGGAGGATTTTGAGATTTTTAGTAAATCCCAGACCTGTTAAGCAGGGAGATTAAGTGCAGGTGTTGTAAGGCCATGGAACTTGATGTAGCCTGAATAAGGATGGCATCTAAGTAGGAGAAAAGCTGTATTCCCTTTGTTCTGGCAAAAGCCATGTTTAGGCCAGACATTTTGTAGATACTCTTGGGACCACAGAGACACCAAAAGGTAAAGCACAAAACTGAAAGTGTGCAGAATCCACTGAGAAGTGGAGGTACTTTCTGAAAAGTGGCTGGATAGGAATGTGTAAATGTTCTTTATATCCAAGAACACTAGGAAAGCCTGAGGAAGGATCAGGGTTAAGAGGGAAGGGAGAGAAAACATCTGGAAGGAGGGAACTCGGAAAGAAGGTTTTGAGATGGGATAGGTTCAGGATAGGCCTCCAGGAACCTTTTCTGAGTATCAGGAAGATTTTTGAAAAAAATCCCCTTCCTCTTGCAACAGACGAGACTTCCTGAACAGTACACCTTGGGCAGGAAGCTCTTGCAGGACTGGGGGGAAGAATTCGGATTTAGTCTTGGGGTGGGTGAGGGATGCTTTTGAGAGTGGGTCTGGCCTCCCAGGTCATGGAGTATCCCTTGCTTTATGACAGATAGGACCCAGGAGTCCTGGGTAACCTGCTTCCAAATGGGAAGAGAGGTGCGCATGGAAAGAGGGGTGTCTGGCTAAAGAACATAGTAGTCATAGACTACCAGGCTTTCTTTGAAAAGACTGCTGGGGGGGGGGGGGGTAGAGGAGAAAGACCTACACAAGGGCAGTTTCCTGTGGTCCTTTCTAGATTTAGCTTGCATTTTCTTAGCTGAGGATCTCACAAAGGAAGCTTTTGCAAGGTAACTTCTTTGAAAACAAGGAACTAGGGAGACAAAGGTATGTCTCAATTCCTGCAGTTCCTTTCTTTTGGTTTAGAGGGCCTTGAAGAGCTTAGCAGCTGTTGAACCAAACAGGTCTTAGTTGTCTAGAGGTGCATCCAGGATCCAAGATTTAATGTTAGCAGGGAGGGGATGTAATCTTAGCCAAGAGTACCTCCTAATGACAAATCCAGAGGCAGGAGCCCTTGCTGAAGCTTCTACAGCATCGTAGCTGCACTTGGAGTGTTTGGTTACTCAACTGCAGGAGTTCAAGAGAGGAAACCTTGGCCTTGGCAGGGAAGTTATGGAGCTCTCGACTGTTTGACCACATCTGCCATAAGAGCCAAGGAATACTTAGCCATGTGCATCTGGTAGTTGACAGCTCATATTACTAGGGTGGCAGAAGTATAAACCTTCTTCCCCAGGCATTCCATCATTCTGCTCTATCAGAGGGCAGTAGAGAGGTGGAGGGGAAGTAACTTGGAGGTTTTGCCAGTGGTCACTAATAACTGCCAGGTGTGCAGATGGGGCTTTGTAGAGGAAGGCTGCTCCCTCGAGCACCTTATAGAATCTACCAGGACACTTGGGTGCTGGGGGCTGTGAATCAGGGTTTTTAGATGCAGCTATGAATGCGTCCAGAAAGGCAGGGTGTATAGGAGGCAAAGCAGAAGGGCTACGAGACTCCAATTTAGTACTTCATAGTATCTCTCTTTTGGGTCACGGTGACTTGACTTCTGTCCCAATTGAAGTTTTGCATTTTTGTGATGGTCTCACCAAAGGTAAGATCCTCACCTGGGGACTCTACAAATTGGACTCCTCCTCCTCCTTTGGGGAGGCATATCCAAGAGGAGAAGCAATTTGGGAAGAGTAGGTAAGGGATTCATCAGATGAGTCCTCTTCTCCTGAGATGTCGGGGGCAGGTCCCTTGGAGGTAGAGGCTGCAGAGGCCTGAGTAAGAGTCGGGACCAGACTTAAGGCCAGAAAGGCGTTAAGGTCTGGGGTGAAACCCTTCCAATCCGGAGGCTGTTCGACAGCCAGATAAGACAGAGGCTGAGAAATATGTTCCATTTTCCATTTCCTCTTCTTATGTGCTTCGGGTGGAGAAGACTCGGAGATGCACTGGATGGAAGGAGAGCCTGACGCCGGCCTGCACTCTGCAACGTCAGAGGCTATGTCCCTCTCGTACGATACGAGACAACCCACGTGGACCCACTGAAATAACGAGCCTAGGTTCCCCCTTGGCAACTGAATCGGACCCCTGAGATTCTCTCCAGGAACTGACCTCAGGCAATGAAAGTACAGTTGTGTACACTTACCATAAATATAGATGTTAGAGCATATTCACTGTTGCAGTCATCACATTTGGGTTATCCACCTGCAGCTAAGCCCTTAGTCATCTCGAATATCAGAGACTTGATATTTCTGTGTCGGATGCTGTCGCTCCAGGACTGACGTCAAGTCGTCATGGGTATAAAAACAGGCAGCAGACGCCATCACATCAGTTTTTCTTGCCTCAAATGTCAAGAGCCCCCCCAAATAGGGAGCTAGGTTATGGTGGGGAAAACACCAGTAAAAAGTAAATACCACTACCAATACCCCAGAAGGGGTTAGTAACAGCCATAGATGGGAGAGAGAAAAATCAGGGGGCTGGAGGGAGGGAAACCAGGACTGCAACAGTGAATACACTAACATCTACATTTACGGTAAGGGTAACAACTGTACTATGTTCTTAGTGTTTCACTGTTGCAGTCATCATACGTGGGTGGATTCCCAAAAGTGAAGAAGGGTGGAGGCAGTCAAGAGTTGGGGATGGCTAGTATGCCTTGCAAGACTGCTGCAGCAAATCCTGCCCTGGATTTGGAAAAGATAGGCAGGTGGTAATGCTTGGTGAGGTGTGTTCAGAACTCCAGGTAGCAGCCTCCAGGATGTCCCTGGTAGGGGACTCCCCTGAGAAATGCTGTAGAGGTAGATGTTGCCCTAATGGAATGTGTTCTGACTCCCTGAGGGGCTGGTTTCCCATGGTGCTTGTAGCAGAAATGGATGCAGTGTACTATCCATTTGGAAAGAGTTTGTTTTGAAATGGCCTTGCCCTCTGTTGCAAAGCTGACTAGTGGCTGGGTCAGATTTTCTGAAGGGCTTAGTCCTATTAAGGTAGAATCTGAGCTGTATGTGCATGTCCAAGGAGTGCAGGATCCTTTCCCCTTTATTTTGAGGATTAGGGAAGAAGAGTGGCAAATGTAAAATATAAGCATCTAAGCAAAGGGCAATTTTAAGTTTGCCATAAGCTCCTAAAGACTGAATTCTCTTAACTAGTAATATCATAGATTCATAGGTTCATACTAGGCTATCTGCCCTAGGGCATTTATAAGCCTAGCCAGAATGTGTTTGGCTTTCGCCACCCATTTTAAATTTATTTTGCTATGCCCTTTTTCGAGGTTAGTATACTGTGCCTCTGTCTAACAGTGACACAGAAGTGATACCCGGGGTAAACCTATGATCTCCCATCCACTCATCAAGATTCCTCTTGAAGAGAGTCAATGAGGGACTCTGCCTAACCTGGACTGGGATTTCATTCCAGAGTGAAGGGAGCCTCTGGGTTATGAATCTGTCCCTACAGCATGTCCTATTTATTTCAGTGCTGAGGTTCAAGTCTCTCGGCGTGACTCGATGGGATTTGGATTTTCTTAGGAGCTGCATGTCCATTAATTCGGGTTGGACATGGCTTTATCGTCAGGCACAGATCGCCTCTGAACAGGCGGTATGCCACTGAGTAGAGCTGGAGTTTCTTTAACCGGGCAGCATATGGCATCTGTTTGAGCCCTTTGATCCTCTTGGTGAGGTACTTTTGGGGTCTTTCCAGTTGCTGCAGGTGTCTGGTAAGGTACATCCCAAAGGGGCATTGAACTCAATTATGGGCCTGATGAGGGATGAGTAAAGAGGCACGATGACCTCCCTGATCTAGATGTGAATCCCTTCATGATTAGGCGGGCTATATAAAATGTTTTCTAACCACTTTGGCCACGTGGTTGTCAAATGAGAGATTGCTATCAACTTGGGTCCCCAGGTCCCTAATTACTTCTTCTGTACTTAATGGATTACCACCTATGTGGTAATTTGTGAGCACTTTGTTTTGCCAAAGGGATGACTATACACTTTTTGGCATTTAGCTTGAGGCCATGGCTCTGGCACCAGTTGTCTGTTTCTATGAGGCCCTTTTGGAGGATGCTTGTGTCGGCTGGAGAGTCGATTATGGTGCCCAGTTTGCAGTCATCTGCGAACTTGGTCAGCCACAGTCCTTCCATGTTGGCCTGTACCTCCGAGAAATATATACCGAACAAGCGAGGTCCCAGGACTGAGCCCTGTGGGACACCACTTGTAACTGGTTTGGAGTCTGACATGGCTGGGCTCCAGCAATTCTAATCATGTGGGTTCTGTCCTTGAGCCAGTTTGCAATCCATCTAATGACATAGGGGTTTATATTTAAGCTGGTGAGCTTATCTATAATGCCAGAGTGGGGTATTGTATCGAAGGCTTTTGCGAGGGCCAGGTAGGCTGTGTGGACCACCTTCCCCTCGTCAATGGCCTTGGTGACTGTTTCAAAGAAATCAACCAGGTTTAAGAGGCAGGATCTGCCCTTAAAGCCGAACTGGGTAGGATCCAGTGTCTGTAGGTCCCCAATATCTTTATTTATGAGGTCTATGATGATCCTTTCCATAGCTTTGTGGACCAAGCTAGTCAGGCTTATGGGGCGATAGTTTCCAGGATCCGTTGAGGCACCACCTTTATGGAGAGGAACCACTGTTGCTGTACGCCACTCTTTGGGCACATATCCTGTAGTAAGGCTGAGATTGAACAGCAGTTTTATGTTTGGGTTTAGCTCTTCTTGGAGTTCATGTAGGACGCAGCCCGAGACACCGTCTGGTCCCATTGATACTGTGTTTTTTGCTTTGGAGAGGGCGGCTCTTACCTGAGCATCTGAGACGTCAGGGGGGCAAAGCACTCTGCTGGGATAGATATTTGCCCTTTTGGTGGGGGGGGGGGGGCAAGTTTGCGCTGAACCTGTCAGCTAGGATGCTGGCAATGTCTGTGGGTTCAGTGTATTTTTTGTCATTTTGGACTAATTCTGAGCATATCTGGGAATTACCACCCAGGTTCCTAACATAACTAAAGAAAGCCTTGTGATTATCCTTAGTGTCCTGTGCAATTTTTCTCTCGAAGCTGGCCTTAGACAATTTTATGAGTGCCTGTAGTTTTTTGCTAATACTGATCAGTGATGCCTTCCTTTTTGGGATTTTGCTCTATCATTTAGTAGCTTCCTCCTTCTATTGTATAGTTTGTTTATGGCTGGGGTCCACCAGACAGTACGTCTGCCTTTGGAGGATTGGGTCTTGGTTTTATTTGGGATCGCATGATCCATGCATTCCTGAAGGTGTTCATAGAATGCGTTTATAAAGGATTCTGCGGTCTGGGCGTATTTTCCACAGGCCCGGGGGCTTTGAAGGATTCCACCTCGGTTTTGAGGAGTGTGAAATTTGCTTTAGAGAAGTTTTTCACTGTGGTTTTCTGGGCAGGGGGTGGGGTCGGGATGTGAATATCCAGTGAGATTAGTTTATGGTCTGATCTTACCAGTGAGGGATACACTTCTGGTCTGGAGCATAGAATCCCCATGTCGGTGATCAGGTCCAGTATGTTTTCCCCTCTTGTGGGAGTGGTAACAAGTTGTTCCATAGCATTTGAGTTTATAAATTCTAGGAACCTTTGGGCTAGGGTGTTGGAGCTAGAGTAATGCTCCCAGTCTATGTTTGGGTAGTTGAAGTCGCCCAATATAATGGTGTTTGGAGAGACCTTCATATTTTCCAGTGTTCTCAGGAAGGCCGAGTGGGGTTCCTGGGTTTGGGAGGGTGGTCTGTAGCAGGCTATAAACTGGAAGGCAGTTTTACCCACTGTTAGTTGCACATAGTCTCTGATGCTCATGCTTTGCCACCAACCTGGAGGTGTGGGTATCTTTGATGAATATCGATACTCCCCCTCATTTTGTGGTTCGGCCCAAGTTTTGGGGCCGAAAAGCGTGGTATGAGGTATAACCTGGTAGTGCTGGGGTGCTCTCGGGAGCCCTGAACCAGGTTTCTGTTACTGCACAGATATCGATGTTCTCCATGCTAAGGAGAGTTTCGAGTGCGTGCATCTTGAGGTTTAGACTTCTGGCGTTGAGTAGCATTACTCAGTTTCTTATCCCTTGTGATACCTATGGAGGTGGGTTTGTCTTTTGAGCCTTGCCTAAAAAAGGCACTATGGGGGTAGCAAGAGCCTTTGCCAATATCCGAAAGCCCAGGGGTGACAGGTGCAAGCCGTCCCTAGCGAGCTTATCGTGGCTTGTCGAGCATATCATCCCAAGCTGACAGGCATTGGATCCCCTTTGAATGACACCAGTACTTAAGCCAATTGTTGAAATTGATCATCTTGTCTTCATATTGTGGCATCATTCTTGGTGAGGCTAAGATGCTACTCAAGGCCAGGGTCATACCGGCCTGGGCTACATGCTCAGAGAGCTCCTTTATGTCTCTTTTCATGTAGTCCAGGGAGGTATGTCTCCGGTCATTCACACCAGCATGGACAATGACTGAGTCATATTTGTACTTGCCTTGGAGTGACCCGAGTGCTTGTGTTATGTGGCGGATCCTAGCGCCCGACAGGCTGCTCACCATGACCCTCTCCTTGTTCAGCCTGGTGAGCGGGACGTCAGTGTGCCTGACGATAGAGTCACCTATTACAAGTGTATCAGGTGTGTTTAGTCTTAAGGGCTGTGACTGTTCGGCACACTGGCTTTGTGAGATAAGTGTTGCACGTGTTTTGTTTTGGGGTAGCGGTTGCTTGCGTGTCCGCTTTGGAGGTCTTTGCTGCTTAGGCAGATCTTTATTTAGAGCCTCAGAGTATGTTTTTGTGTGATTATGTGTTTGGTTTGCTGTCGTGGTAGGTCTATGTGAGACTGGAATTGTAGTGTGTGGTTTCCTTCTCCTCCTGACTGGTTATGCCAGTATTGAGTTGGAGAGCTTAGCCTCCAGTTTGGCTATATGGTTGCATCTCTCATGTGTTGGAATTTGTTGGGAGGAGGAGAGGGTTGTCTGTGTACATGAAGCAGTTGTAACATTGCCTCAAGATTCCCAGATTCACCAGCTGGACCGGAGAGGAGATTGACAACTGACCTTTGGACATGCTAGAATAATATTGGGAATTCTTTAATAATCGAAAACAAGGGCCATGAAATACTGTCAGCAGAGTTTATTTTTTTTTCATAGGCTAAGCACATGCAAGAAAGGGACAAGAAACTGAGTCAAGGAATCCTGGCACTGGTACTCAACATACAAGCTTGGCACCAATGTGGTTCAATTATATTCTGGCTTCACAATGGAATAAGAAGCAAAAATCCCTGAAGCATATGCTGTGAGATGGCCTTTAATATTAGGGATTGACAACCAGTACAGACAAAAAGAAAGAACTGCGGAGTGCTAAGTGAAAGACCAGTTCTGGGTAGAGTTTTCAGCTGAGTCTATAACAGTAGCTGCTATTATAAAAAGGGATAATCAGGTGAACATTTACGTTCTGCATGACAAATAGAAGAATCAGAGAAGGTTAGAAAAGACAGCAACCAGCTGCCTCAAAACAGCTGAATGGAACTGAATAATATTTGAAACTAAGAACCAAAAGAGAATTCAAGCCATCAAGATGAATAATTTATTAAGCAAAGCTTTTAAGTAAAGATACACTATAAATGGTCTAGTAGTTTAAAATAAATTGATAGAGCATTTTTACTTGAAAGCTTTGCTTAATAAATTGTTCATCTTGATGGTCAGAATTCTCTTTTTGAGTTTAGAAAAAAAGAGTGAAAGAAAGACAGGCAACTTGCAAAGGAAAAATGGGGAGGGTATATGTATGGTTCCCAAGTACGTAATAAGTCCGGAATGCGAAATATTTCACGGGAGTGTTTGTAAAGGTACTTCTGTACCATTAGCAGATGTCAGACAATTTTTCTTCAAGTAGATAGCAAATGCTGGAGGCATGACAGGAAAACAGAAATTTGGAAACATGCTTTTCATGAAGGTTAAAGGAGAAGCACACCCACAGACTCAAAGCACGTTTACTTCATGGTTTCATTTCCTACAATTTAACACCACTCTGGGACTACTTAAAGGTTTTTAAATATTTTTATACGTAATTTCTGAGTCTGACCGCATGGGGTCTGGTATCTTGAAGCAATTCTGATTTAGTCGCCTCTAGGTATCCCACAATGCAGTGCATGTCTGTAAAAACAAACCACAGGCCTCATTCTTCCTAAAGCTCCTGTCACTGCACTGATTTTATATGCACACACAGATGTCTTTCAGTTTTAGTTAACATGTCATGCCTTTCAATGACTACTTAAAACACAAACGGTGCAAATGCCACAAAACAGACTGCTTTTTACTGCTGCTTCTTTTTAGAATGGATAAACTGCAGTCTTTTGTGAAGCCTGAATTGCACTACTTACAATCTCCAATCCTCCTTCACACCTAAATTCTCTAGCTGTCAAAATGCTAAGGGCAATTTGAGTTGTTACCTGCTGTGACTGACAGCTCACAGCAGGAGACTTAACTCTTGCCATTTCCTTGTTCTAGCCTTTACTTTCTGTATGGGTAGGGGAAGGACCAGGGAGCTATAACATCACATGGGTAGGTTTTTAGATCGGTCGTGGTGATATCAGTTTGGGGAGGAAAATGGCCAGAAAACTACCTTTTAGTTGTTGTTTGTGGCCTTGTTGACATCAGTGAATTGGAGTGTGCAGCAAGCTTTTCCAGGGTGGGAGAAAAATTTACTGAACATGAAACCACCACAGTACAGTATGGTACTGTTACAGGGCAGAGAAACAATCTAAAATATTTTAAATGCTGTATTATTTATTCATAGCAGGGACGGTAAATAGGGAGAAAAAAAGACAGATGCATTTAATAATAGAATCCCACTGTTGTCCTTTAAGTTGCATTTAAAAAATGCTCTACATAATACTTTTGCTAGAAATGCTGGGGGAGAAAATGGTTGTAACTAAGGAAATTAATTTCAGGTCGATTTTTGGGGGTCTGAATTGCCAAGACATGGTACAACCTTGAGTTTAATGCCACTGGCTGCCAAAAGCAATTATAAAATGGAAATCAATATCTAAACCAACTACAACTTAAATATTGAATACTGTAAAAGGAATTAACAGAAATTAAAAGAGATGGGTATAGGGTGTTACGAAAGATGCAAATTATGTAGAAATAATTCGGGGGAGCAATGCAATAAGAATAATGTTTCACAAGGAAGAGTGAGGTTTAAAGGAAGGCAAGAATTGAGCACTATGTACTGCTGGAATAAAAATGGTTTAAAACAATGTATACTGCATGAAAACAATGGAAAATGTTACTATTTTTTTTCTATTAAGAGCATGCCCAATGTCACTGATTAAAATATGACCTAATAAAAGTTTTAAAGAAAAAAGAGAATGTACTGCTGTCATTCTCACTGTAGTATATTCTAAAGGAAAAAGAGACACATGTAGAGAATAAATACTGTACTTCTATACAATAAGAAAGTTCATCCTTCTGGAATACAGCTATTGACCTAAAAAGCAATTCAGGCAAAATTTACAAACAAGTTGTCACACTTTGTGAGACATCATAAAATAAGACATGGATTGATGTAAACAATTATTGCCAAAAATCAGTATTTCAATGCACATAGCTCTAAAGGCAGGCAAAGTTTCCTCTCATTCTTGACAATGTTTTGAATTCAAAAGTAAAGATAATAATTACTATTTGCCAGTACTCACAAAAATTAAGCACAAGTACCCTTCAGTATATGGATATAGTAAAAGCAATACTGAAAAATCTTACATTCTGGTAAGTTAAGTTTATCTTTTCTCTGTCCAGACAATGGAAAAATTGGACTGGCCAATTTGAAGCCATCCTGCTCAACAGTGAAGCTGCTCCCACAATCTCAAGCTCCCCCCTTACCTCAAAATTCTCAGTAGCGAAAAACCCATCTCCAGATATAATAAAAAAACTAATTCACCACCTTGTACAACACAAGAGAAAAATTACATAACTTCTTACCACAGTGGAATAAAAAACAAAACAGCTGCCATCCTACGAGTCCTTTAGTACAGGACAATTTGGAAAGGAAAGGTGAGCTGGTCATTCCAATATCAAGACAGAGACCAAATAAATTGAATGCTCTTTAAATGCATAACTTACCAATTTTTCTGGTCTTGTTCGAACAGAAAAACAGGACAGAATCCCCCCCCCCCCCGACCTTGTGTAGTTTAAACCAGCAAGCCTAAGGCCAGCAGCTCCAAAGCAAGCCCTAGCCCTTGAAAGGGTAGTCGCATTATTTTGCTTGGCAAAACTATGCAAGGATAACTATGTAAGTGTGACCATGTGCAGGTACAGTGATATCTTCCAAGGGCAGATTATGGAAAAAGGAATTAGATGTAGTCTATAAGTGTGTGCTTTCAATCTGGTTGCCAAGGGTCTTCTAGCAGAGAAAAGTACAGTTGCGTACACTTACCATAAATGCAGATGTTAGAGTGTATTCACTGTTGCAGCCATTACATTTGGGTAATCCTGCTGGCAAGGTTGCCCTCAGCCAGCCTGAATTCAAAAGTTTTGGGTCCTCCGTCGGCTGCTGTCACCCCTTCCTGGCGTC